>NC_037669.1:154857978-154950478 GCF_003255815.1 Theropithecus gelada
TCTTCTCGAGGAGTATCTTTGTGGCGTTCTCTGTATTTCCTGGATTTGAATGTTGGCCTGCCCTACTAGGTTGGGGAAGTTCTCCTGGATGATATCCTGAAGAGTGATTTCCAACTTGCTTCCATTTTCCCCCTCACTTTCAGGCACCCCAATCAGACGTAGATTTGGTCTTTTTACATAATCCCATACTTCTTGCAGGCTTTGTTCATTTCTTTTTCTTCTTTTTTCTTTTGGTTTCTCTTCTCGCTTCATTTCATTCATTTGATCCTCAATCGCTGATACTCTTTCTTCCAGTTGATCGAGTCGGTTACTGAAGCTTGTGCATTTGTCACGTATTTCTCGTGTCATGGTTTTCATCTCTTTCATTTCGTTTATGACCTTCTCTGCATTAATTACTCTAGCCGTCAATTCTTCCACCTTTTTTTCAAGATTTTTAGTTTCTTTGCGCTGGGTACGTAATTCCTCCTTTAGCTCTGAGAAGTTTGATGGACTGAAGCCTTCTTCTCTCATCTCATCAAAGTCATTCTCTGTCCAGCTTTGATCCGTTGCTGGCGATGAGCTGCGCTCCTTTGCCGGGGGAGATGTGCTCTTATTTTTTGAATTTCCAGCTTTTCTGCCCTGCTTTTCCCCCATCTTTGTGGTTTTATCTGCCTCTGGTCTTTGATGATGGTGACGTACTGATGGGGTTTTGGTGTAGGTGTCCTTCCTGTTTGATAGTTTTCCTTCTAACAGTCAGGACCCTCAGCTGTAGGTCTGTTGGAGATTGATTGAGGTCCACTCCAGATGCTGTTTGCCTGGGTATCAGCAGCAGAGGCTGCAGAAGATAGAATATTTCTGAACAGCGAGTGTACCTGTCTGATTCTTGCTTTGGAAGCTTCCTCTCAGGGGTGTACTCCACCCTGTGAGGTGTGGGGTGTCAGACTGCCCCTAGTGGGGGATGTCTCCCAGTTAGGCTACTCAGGGGTCAGGGACCCACTTGAACAGGCAGTCTGTCCCTTCTCAGATCTCAACTTCCGTGTTGGGAGATCCACTGCTGTCTTCAAAGCTGTCAGACAGAGTCGTTTGCGTCTGTAGAGGTTTCTGCTGCGTTTGTTATTGTTTACTGTGCCCTGTCCCCAGAGGTGGAGTCTACAGAGACAGGCAGGTTTCCTTGAGCTGCTGTGAGCTCCACCCAGTTCGAGCTTCCCAGCAGCTTTGTTTACCTACTTAAGCCTCAGCAATGGTGGGCGCCCCTCCCCCAGCCTCACTGCTGCCTTGCCGGTAGATCACAGACTGCTGTGCTAGCAATGAGGGAGGCTCCGTGAGCGTGGGACCCTCCCGGCCAGGTGTGGGATACGATCTCCTGGTGTGCCCGTTTGCTTAAAGCGCAGTATTGGGGTGGGAGTTACCTGATTTTCCAGGTGTTATGTGTCTCAGTTCCCCTGGCTAGGAAAAGGGATTCCCTTCCCCCTTGCGCTTCCCAGGTGAGGCAATGCCTCGCCCTGCTTCAGCTCTCGCTGGTCGGGCTGCAGCAGCTGACCAGCACCGATCGTCCAGCACTCCCCAGTGAGATGAACCCAGTACCTCAGTTGAAAATGCAGAAATCACCGGTCTTCTGTGTCGCTCACGCTGGGAGTTGGAGACTAGAGCTGTTCCTATTCAGCCATCTTGCTCCGCCCCCACCTCGGATTTTTAAAAAACAATAATCTACTGCCTACAAGAAGCTACACTTCACCTATAAAGACACAAACAAACTGATAATATGGAAATGGAAAAAATATTCCATGCAAATGGAAACTGCAGAACAGCAAGAGTAGTTATACTTACATTAGAAAAAAAGATTTCAAGACAAAAACCATAAAAGCATACAAAGAAAGTCAGCATATAATAATAAAAGGATCAATTGAGCCAAAGGTTGTAACAATAGTAAATATATATGCACCCAACACTGGAGCACCCACATATATAAAGCAAATATTAGCACTAAAGAGAGAGATATACCCCAAAAGAATAATAGCTGAGTTATCAACACTCCATTTGCAGCATTGAACAGATCATCAAGAGAGAAAATTAACAAGGAAACATCAGACTTAATCTGCATTATATAACAAATGGACCTAATAGATATTTACAGAACATTTCATACAATGGCTGCAGGATACACATTCTTCCCTCAGCACATGGATCATTCTCAAGGATAGACCACATGTTAAGCCACAAAACAAGAATTTAAAAAATTTTTTAAAATAGAATTTTATTAAGTACCTTCTCTGACCTCAATGGAATAAGTAGAAATCAATAATAAGAACAACACTGGAAACTATACAACCACATGGAAATTAAACTATATGTTTCTGAATGACCAGTGGGTCAATGAAGCAATTAAGAAGGAAATTTTTAAATGTCTTGAAATAAATAAAAATGGACAAAAAACATAACAAAATCTATGGAAAGCAATAAAAGCAGAGCTAAGAGAAATGTTGATAGCAATAAGTACCTATATCAGTAAAGTACAAAAACATCAAATATAAACAACCTAACAATGCATCTTCAAAAACTAGAAAAGCAAGAGCAAACCAAACCAAAAATTAGCAGAAGAAAAGAAATAATAAAGATCAGAGCAGAAATAAATGAAATTGAAGCCAAAAAATAGAAAATATCAAGAAAATGAAAAGTTGGTTTTTTAAAAGATAAACAAAATTGACCAACCTTTAGCTGGACTAAGAGAGAAGACCCAAATTAAAAAAAAAAAAAAAAATCAGAGATGAAAAAGGAAACATTTAACTGATATTGTCAAAATTCAAAGGATCATTAAAGACTATTATGAACAACTATATGCCAATAAGTCGGAAAACCTAGAAGTCATGGATAAATTCCTACACACACACAATTTACAAAGATTGAGCCATGAAGAAATCCAAGACCTGAATAAATCAATAACAAGCAATGAGATCAAAACCATAATAAAAAGTCTCCCTGCAAAGAAAAGCCCAGGACCCTATGGTATCACTGCTGAAATTTACCAAACATTTAAAGAAGAACTAATACCAATTCTGCTCAAACTATTCTGAAAAATACAGGAGGAAGGAATACTTCCCAACTCATTCTATGAGGCCAGTAATACAAAAACCAGCCAAAGACATTTAAAAAACAGAAAACTACAGACCAATATCTGTGATGAACATTGATACAAAAATAAAAAATACCATCAAATTGAATTCAACAACACAGTAAAATGATCATTCATCATGACCAAGTGGGATTTATCCCTAGGGTGTAAGGATAGTTCAACATATGCAAATCAATCAATGTGATACATCATATTAGCAGAATGAGGGACAAAAACCATATGATCATTTTAAATAATGCTGAAGAAAGCATTTGACAAAATTTAACATCACTTCATGATCAATATCCTCAAAAAACTGGGTATAAAAGGAATACACCACAACACAATAAAAGCCATATATGACAGACCCACAGTTAATACCATACTAAATGGGGAAAAATTGAAAACATCTCCTCTAAGATCTGAAACAAGACAAGGATGCTCACTATCACCACTTCTTTTCAATGTAATACTGGAAATCCTAGCTATAGCAATCAGACAAGAGAAAGAAATAAAGAGCATCCAAATTGGAAAAGAAGAAGCCAGACTATCCTTGTTTGCAGATGATATAATCTGATATTTGAAAAAACCTAAAAACTCCACTAAAAAACTACTACTACTGATAAACACATTCAGTAAAGTTGCAGGATACAAAATTAACATACAAAAATCAGTAGCATTTCTATGTACCAACAGCAAACAATCTGAAAAAGAAATCCAGAAATAAACCCCATTTACAATAGTTACAAATAAAATTTAATACCTAGGAATAAACTTAACCAAAGAAGTGAAAAATCTGTACAATAAATATTAACTATAAAACATTGATGACAGAAATTGAAGAGGACACACACAAAAAAATGGAATGATGTTTCATGTTCATGATTGGAAGAATCAATATTGTTAAGATGCCCATACTACCCAAAGCAATCTACAGATTCAATGCAATCCCTGTCAGAATACCAGTAACATTCTTCACAGAAATAGAAAAAAAATCATAAAACTTACATGGAATCACAAAAGACCCAGAATAGCCAAACCTATCCTAAGCAAAAATAATAAAACTGGAGGAATCACATTACCTTATTTCAAATTATATTACAGAGCTATAGTAAATGAAACAGCATGGTACTGGCATACAAACAGACATCTAGAACAATGGAACAGAATAGAGAACCCAAAAATAAATCCATATATCTACAGTGAACTCATTTTCAACAAAGATGCCAAGAATATTCACTGGGGAAAGGACAGTCTCTTCAATAAATGGTGCTAAGAAAACTGGATATCCATATACAGAAGAAAGAAACTAGACCCCTATCTTGCACCATATACAAAAATCAAATCAAAATGGATTAAAGACTTTTAGAAAGGGTCTAAGACCATTTTAAATGGATCTAAGACCTCAAACTATGAAACTACTATACAAAAACTTTGGGGAAACTCTCCAGGACATTGGTCTGGGCAAGTATTTCTTGAGTAAAAGCAGAGACCACCAAAGCAATAATGGACAAATGGAGTCACATCAAGTTGAAAAGCTTCTGCACAACAAAGAAATCAACAAAGTGAAGGGACAACCCACAGAATGGGAGAAAATATTTGCAAACTATCCATCTGACAAGAGATTAATAACCAGAATATATGAGGAACTCAATTCAATAGGAAAAAAATCTAACAATGTGACTTAAAAATGGGGAAAAGATGTAAATAGACATTTCTCAAAAGAAGATATATAAACGGCAAAATATATAAAAAGTTGCTCAAAATCATTGATCATCAAAGAAATGCAAATCAAAACTACAACGTGGTATCATCTCACCCCAATTAAAATAGTTTTTATCCAAAAGACAGGCAAGAATAAATGCTAGCAAGGATGTAGAGAAAAGGGAACCCTTGTACACTATTGGTGAGAATGTAAATTAGGAAAGCCATAATGGAGAACAGTATGGATATTTCTCAAGAAACTAAAAATGGAACTACCATATGATCTAGCAATCCCACTGCTATGTATAGACCTAAGAGAATGGAAATTAGCATATTGAAAAGATATCTGCACTCCCATTTTATTGCAGCACTATTCACAACAGCCAAGATTTGGAATCAATCAAAGTATCTATCAATGAATGGATGAAGAAAATGTGGTACACATACATAATGGAGTGCTATTCATTCATAAAAAGGAATGAGATCCTGTGATTTGCAACAACATGGATGGAACTGGAGGACACTATGTTAAGTGAAATAAGCCAGGCATAGGAAGACAAACTTCACATGTTCTCACACATTTGTGGGAGCTAAAAACTAAAACAATCTAGTTCACTGAGATAGAGAGTAGAATGATAGTTACCAGAGGCTGAGAAGGTTAGTGGGGAAGGAGAGAAAAAGTGAGGATGTTTAATGGGTACCAAAAGAAAAAGAATGACTGAATAAGGTATAGTATTTGATAGCACAATGGGGTGACTACAGTCAACAATAATTTATTGTACATTTTAAAATTACTAAATCAGTATAATAGGATTATTTGTAACACAGAAATGATAAATGCTTGAATTGATGGATACCCCATTTACCTTGATGTGATTATTACACATTGTATGCCTGTATCAAAATATACCATGTATCCTATAAACATATATACCTACTATGTACCCAGAAAAATCAAAAACAAAAACTTTAGAAAAAATAAAACTAAAGAACCAGGGAAAATAAAATTTTAAAAAAGAATATCTAGGGCCCGGCGCAGTGGCTCAAGCCTGTAATCCCAGCACTTTGGGAGGCCGAGATGGGCAGATCACGAGGTCAGGAGATCGAGACCATCCTGGCTAACCCGGTGAAACTTCTTCTCTACTAAAAAATACAAAAAACTAGCCGGGCGAGGTGGCGGGCGCCTGTCGTCCCAGCTACTCGGGAGGGTGAGGCAGGAGAATGGCGTGAACCCGGGAGGCGGAGCTTGCAGTGAGCTGAGATCCGGCCACTGCACTCCAGCCTGGGCTACAGAGCGAGAGTCCGTCTCAAAAAAAAAAAGAGTATCTATCCCATAGATGGTGGGTAGAATGCTCATATATGTTTTCATTCCCTATAACTTTGCTGATTTTTTTGACCTGTTTATTAAAATGAATTATTCATAGATATGTCATAATTACTCATTTTGATCATGGATGTGCCCAATTCTCATAGTCCTATAAAATTTGTGCATTGTATTTTGCTTCTATATTATTAAGTGCATAAAATTTGACATTATTATATATTCATTATGAGTTAAACATTTTATTATATCAGCTTTATTCTGATGTTTTCTTTCTTCTTACCTTCAACTTTTTTATCCTTGTGTTTTACATGTGTCTTTTATAACAGTGTAGATGAGTTTTATTTTTTTATTCAAGCTGAAGAATAATTATTTATATATGTATTTATTTATTTATAAGGATGTCTCTCTCTGTCACCCAGACTGGAGTACAGTGGTGCATCACAACTCACTGCAGCCTCAGCGTCCAGTGCTTAAGCAATCCTCCTGCCTCAGCTTCCCAAGTAGGTGGGACTACAAGCACGCCACCACACCTGGCTAATTATTTTTGTTTTTGGAAATGGGGTCTCACTCTTGCCCAGGCTGGTCTCAAACTCCTGGTCTCAAGCATTTAGTCCTTTTGGTTTGAATGTAGTTACTGATAACGTTTGCGTCAAATTTACCATAACTGCTATTTCCTCTTTCTCTTCTTTTCTATGTTTTAAAGTAGCTTCTGAGTGTTTTTATTCAATTTCTGCCTCTATTATCTTGGAAATTATAGACTGCTTTACTATTGTAATGATAACAGTAGAAATTACCACATGCATCCTTAAGTGACATTGTAAGTGTCTAATATTGATTGGTATTTTACTCTCTACCCAGGCAATACAAGCAAAATCATTTGAAATCTTTAGTTCCATTCGCATACCCTTCCTGACATATATAGCATTATTATCGTGCATGTTAATGTTCTCTATATTTTAAACCCAATAAGACATTATAATTATTTGACATAGTCATTGTTCATTTCTATTTACCTACATCATTTTCACTACACATCATTATTCCATTATTTCCATGCTTCCATCTAGAATAATTTTCTTTTTTTGCCTGAAGAGCACCTTTACTGCTAGCTCTCCCTGTGACAAATTATCAGATTTTATTTGTTTGAAAATGTCTTTATTTTCCTTTCATTCTTGAAAGACTTTTTGGCTAGATATTGAATTCTAGGTTGACGTGTCTTTTCTTTCACACTTTGATGTCATTTCACTGTCTTTTGGTTTAAATTGTTTCTATTAAGTGGTTAGCTGTCAGTCTAATTTTTGTTCCTTGGAAAATAATCTGTTCTTCTTCCTCTGATAGCTTGTGTGGTTTTAGTTGTTTTTGATTTTACGCATTTTTACTATACGCCTAGGCATACATTTCTTTTTGCCTGGTTCAGGCTTTGCAGGCCACCTTAAATCTGTGGCTCAAAGTCTTTCACTAGTTTTTGACAAGCTCTCTTCCATTACTTTCTTCTGACCTATTATCTTGATCCTCATCTTCTCAGACTCCAGTGGCATGTATGTTAGAACCTCTCCCTGTATTTGTATCTCTTATAATCTCTTCTGTGTATCCTATAATTTTGTATCTCTATGTTTCGTTAGGGCTGTTGTCTTCTGACCTATTTCCCCATCCATGGATTCCTCTCTTAAGTATGCAGAATCTGATATAAAACCTATTCAATGAGTTCTTCAACTTGATTGTTATATTTTTTCAGTTCTATAATTTTTATTTGGTACTGTTTTGTGTGATTTCAGTTCTCTGTGAAAAAAAATCAATCTTATTTCTTATTTTCTTATATCTACTAAACATAGTTATTTTAAAGTCTGTGTCTGGTACTGCACCACATATTCTACAGAGCCAGGCACTGTAACACAAGTTCTATAAACACTCTCTCACAATAACTCTAATGGATTATTCTCCACAGAAGAATAAACTGAGGCTTATCGAGATTATACACTTACTTAAAAGTAGAGCCAAGAACCAAACTCAAATACTCCAAACTTCAAAATTCATGCTCTTAACCATTTTTTTACAGGATTATGATAGTCTTAAATAACTGACTAAACCAGAGTCCAAATATTGTAAGATTAATTTATTTCCCTATCAGAGCAAGATTTCTCTCTTCTAGTGACAGGTTCTCCCGCAAACCCTGTCACAATATTCATCCTGAATTTTCTTGGTGTATCTTTCCACATTTATTAATTAATTCATTCAACACTCAATAAGTAGTTTTGAGTATTTTTCACATGGTTCTAGGCGCTAGAGATATATGATAAACAAGGTATATGTGGTTTCTGACTCACGGAACTTTCATTCTAGCGGGAGATAACAAACAGTAAGCATGCAAGCAAATACATCAGAAAGCAATGAAGCCAATGAGGAAGTGGTCTAGATATAATATAGTAAACTTTGATATTGGATGTTGACTTTAGCTAGGTGGTCAAGGTAGACTTCTCAGAGGAAGTGACACTTGAGCTGCAAATCTGAATAAGAGAAGCATTCCACGCAGAAGGAAGAGCAAGCACAAAGCCCCCATGTTTGAGATATAACTGGCATAGTTAAAGGACAGAAGGACATTGGTTGTGGCTGAGCCTCGTGAATAAACAGAGTGGTAGAACATGAGATAGAAAAGTTGGGAGGTATGAAAATCAAGACATTATTGCAGTATTTCAGGTAAAAAGTGATGGTAACAACTTTCATCTCTAGCCATATGAAAGTAATTGTGACCATATTTACCCTTCTACTACAAGCCTTTTAAAAAACAGGCAAAATATATGAAACGACTGTTTGCAGACATTAGAGAACAAGCAGCCCAAAATTGTGATTTGTGAAAGAGGGAAAACGGAGAAGATGAGTTCTATGAGACTCCAGCATTTTGCCTGAAAACACATTCCAGACCACAAGGCAGCAAATACAAGCCAAGCACATGGTCTCACAGAGTTGAGAAGATAAATAGGAGTTAAGGGAGACTGAGGTGGCTGGAAGTTGCAGGAGAGAGTTTCAGAAAGGAGAGAGCTCTTCAGGAAAAAAGATATCCGGAAATCTCCAGGGAGAACCTGGAGACCCTTTAAAACTACATTTTAAATAAGCCCCTCCTTCTCTAGTTGATATTTGTGCATGCTAAAATTTGAGGATCACTTCTAGAGACCTAAGAAACCAGAATATTGAAGAAATGGATATAATGTCCTTAAGGATATAGGCTGCATTTCTTATTACCACATGATGTGGAGATGAATTTTACTACTGCAAATATACACTAAACTCCCTGTTTTAGCTGAAGACAAAAGGAGTCAGGAGACTCTCTCTTGACTTACGGGATTTAAGATTTCACAGGGTGGAAGAAACAATCTGGCAAAGATGCTGTTTTTGACTCTCTCTGGCTTCTTTTTCAAAGCCATCACACTGATTCAGGTTTTAATCTTCTCAGCATGGAACATGTGTTTATCGGGGCAGATTTTTGCATTTCCCACGTGTGAGTGCAAGCTTGTTTCCTTATTGGTTGAATGAGTGATTGAATACATGGATTAATTAAGCCAGTGAGACCAGGATCTCGAAATAAGTCATTTCCATCTCTACTCTCATAGGGTTGGGTAAGGAAGTCAGCCTTATCAACTTCTGGTCTTTGGGAACTCCCTAGGAGCCCCTCATAGTTTATCATCCACTCTTTCCAGCCAGCCCTGGTTGAAGGCAGAAAATGACCCAACATTCTGCATGACCTGGTCAAGGCCACACCCTGAGGCAGGGGATACAACTGAGAAATTTTGCTTTGACCGTCACTGTGCCAAGGACCCAGCATCCTGACAAGGTTTGGGATCAAATTTGGTTTTGAAAAGAGCAAAGAGAACAACATAATTTAAAAATCAAAGAAATTCATTTTAGTAGTAAAAGGTTAACAGCCTTTAGGAGGAACAATTTTTAATCACCCTCGTCTAGACTCTATCACTGGAATCACCAGCCACCGAGTGAAATATGGCCCAACTGCCGCCACCAAACAGCTCCTAAAGACTGTTGTATTTAATCATGTCTGTGCACCACTTATGGATTTTCATTATGATTCCCGATGCTGTTGCGCTGGGTAAAATATTAATATCCATAGTAATGATGCATGAAGCTTGGAGTGTAATTTCTTCACTCTTCTTGTCTGATATTAAATTGTTACCACTTTATCATTTGTGTAGAACTGCACGTTTCAATTAATCTTTCCATATCAGCAGCCCTGATTAATATAGATCATGATTCATAAGCTTATCGTCACTATAGTTTTAACAGATCATTTATAAAGATCTTAAATTTCAGGGTCTGGGAGGTGCAGCTGCTGTGTCCAATGTGCCTCTTTATTCTCTGTTCCAACAGTGCTGCTATACACCGGCTGTCACCTCCTGTTGAATAATTAATTTCACGAACCAAATTTACCCAAGAAAAAACACCAGAAAGAAGGGACTGGCAATTGGCAGGGCACTGGTAGTGTTTGTTCACCTTTCTGTGCCCAGCCTGGATGTTGCCTGCCCTTCATAGGCCGGAACTGCTGCTTTGGGGGATTAACCACAGGTGTGTATGGGTTTCTGCTGGCTGCAGAGGGCAATCTCAGCCAGCACAGCCATCCCAGGACAGTTGTTGAGATTTGATGGAGCACTGGATAGCTTCCTAGGCAGCTGCTGCTGCTCACATGGCCCACAGACACAGGGTTCATCATTGAGAGAACCTGGGAGCCATTGCACTGCCTCTCAACCAACTTGAAGCAGAAGCAGAACCATGCAGAACCCCTGGAGAACAGCCCCCTCTCTTTGGACAGAATAAGAGAGGACAGGAAATAAAGGAGACCTTACTGACTTTGTTGGGCCTGCATTTGAAGCTTAATTCCCATGGCTCAAATTGCTCAAAGACTTCAGGTACAAGAGAAAACATCTGGATGTAAATTTAAAAAAAAAAAAACTATTATGGTAACTGGTCTGGTAACAACTAACGTGGCAACATTTATTGACTTCAAAATCTTAATATGTTGTTTCAACCTCATTCAAATCGGGTAATTTTTTTAAAGTATTCTGAGTAAATTTGTGCTCTTCGGTTTGATCAAATTTGTACATCTTTTATTGTACATCTTCTATGTGAAAGACATTATCCTAAGCCCTAAGGTTTGGGGCTATGTCTTCGTTTGGGTGCCCCAGAAGCAAACTCTAGGACAAGAATTCAGGAGCAAGTCATTTATTTGGGAGGGGATCCTGGGAAACATCACCGTGGGAGTGAGGAGCTGCAGCATGGAGGAGAAGCAGCAGCAGAGGCTGTGCTGTCAAGTAAGTTACCACTGTGGACACCTGGGGCACTCTGGGAGACCGTAGAACTTGCCTCACAGATGTTCAATGGTGGGTGAGGAACCCAAGTTATTTACTTAGCAAGTCCCTGTCTGTCACTAGAGGGACTGATTTCTATGGCATTAACTCTCCTACACTCACTCCTGACTTGCCCTGCGTGTCAGCAGAGTGATTTCTGCAGCCAGAAATAAAAGCTCTCAGATGGAGAGTGCGAGGCATCCCTGGCAAGCAGGCTTGACATTTAGAGGTGAGGGTCAAGAGAAGAAAAGCAGAGCCAACACCATTTTCTACAGTGACCCTCTAATCCCAAGCATGTGTTTACTCATTAATTCAAAAAATGTTCAGAGTTGTCCTCTTATCTACAACGGTCCACACAAGAGATAGCAGTTGCTGAAAAAAGAAGTCCACTAAAGTTGTGAGGCTTTAAAAACAGTTATGTAAATAGATCTTACATGTTTTATTTCAATTAAAACACACAAATGTGCATTTATTCACTATTGTTTTGCTGCTGGGTCAGAATCTTTTCTTTCAGTGTGCAAGTGCTAAAGGAGCTCTGCCTTTCCTTTCCTGTGCAAACACCCACAGTTTCTAGTTTCAGCTTCTATGAGTTACAGCAATAACTTAAAGTCATTTTTAAGACGTCTAAGTGCAGAAACTTTGGAGATGTTTATGTTTCTCAATCTTTTATAGTAATTTTACCCACATGTAATTCAACAGCTATTTTTTAGTGACTCACCTTTATCAAATCCAAAGCATTCAATTTAATGTTCAAAGAACCAACAGTTCCTCTTGTCACACTTACCATCACTTTATGTAATGTTTAATTCAATTTCATGGTTACATTATTAAGCACAGCTATTATAAAACAGATTTATAAACCAAGACAATGAACACCTGGTAAGGATACAGCTGGACCTGTGGATACCCAAGAGTATGGCCTTCTGTTGGTGAGCACTACTAGTGCATCCCAGGCAAGTCTACAAGGTTGACTCATCTGGTCCTCCCAGTTACCTATGGATAAGTGGGGGACTGCAGTTATGCCTGCTTCACAGAAGAAGGTTTCCAGGCATACTTGCTCAGGGCCACACAGCCAGCAAATGACAGAGCTGGGTTTCTAACCCACGGTGTCTGATCCTAGAATTCCAGGTCTTAACCACAATGCCACACTGCCCTGCCTAGAGAGTGACGTTTTACCTGGGTAATAAGGATTTATCTTCTACACTGTGACATTTGGAAAGTGAGGAGGCCACTATTGATAATAATACCCAACCCACAGATGTAAAACAATACAGTCCTTGGTAAGCCAGGACATCTACCCACTCTGTTTTTTATCCTTGAGTGCTCAGTGTGTCATGGGTCCTGGCCAGAGTGTTAGTCAGGGGAAGAATTGAAGCGGTGGGCAGTTAAGGAAGTGTTAAGGGTAGGGGAGGTGCAGCACAGAGGAGAGGGCCTCACAAAGCTTACCAATTAAAATGGAAATAAAGTATGACTGCCTTAGTTATACTATAAGGTACCACAAGTCTTTGTATATAAAGGGGTCAAGAGACATTGGAAATTTAAAATTGTCATGACAGCCAGGCACAGTGAGATTACACTTGTAATCCCAACACTTTGGGAGGCCAAGGCAGGCAGAGAGCTTGAATTCAAGAGTTCAACACCAGCCTGGACAGCATGGCAAAACCCCTCTATGAAAAATACAAAACTTAGCTGGATGTGGTGGTTGCTTGTAGTCCCAGCTGCTTGGGAAGCTGAGATGGGAAGATCTCTTGAACCTAGGAGGCTGACACTGCAGTAAGCCAAGATCACGCCACTGCACTCCAGCCTGGGTGACAGAGGAGACCCTGTCTCAAAAAATAAACGAATAAATAAAAGTATCATGAGCGTTCAGAGAAGGGAGAGCAATTTTTCAACTCAGGAATCGAGAAGCCTTTATAGAGAAAGCAGTACTTAAGCTGGTCATTGAATATGGGTAGGTAGATTTGGAGTTGTAAAGGAAGTGACCTTCTAGGAGGAGGAAAAAGAAGCAAAGGTAAAGAGGCAGGAAGCCAAGGGGTACATTAAAGCTTGTGAAGTAATTTTGTTTGCCTGACAAGTGACTGAACTTTATGGACAGTGGGACGAAGGACTGGAAATTGCAGCCAAATCACAAGTGAACGTCTGGATTTACTTCTGATATGGATAGCAAGCCACGGTATGTTTTTAAACTGGTAGATAACACAAGAAGCCCCAGAGCCTGGCCTGGCCACTTAAAGTGTAGGTTGTGTAGTGTACTATCTGGGGTTCAGTCTCTCTTCCCTTTACTTCTCTGTGACCTGAGACGGGTCTCATCTCTGGGTCTCAGTGATAGCATGTGTAATATGGGGATAATAATGGTACCTACCTCTTAGGATTGTGCAGATTAAATTCATTTATACATTTATAAAGAGCTTAAAACAGTATACAGAAGACGGGCTTTATAAGTATTAGCTATTATTAGTATGATTGAAGTTGAGCTTCAGAGAGTTTAAGCCGGTGGCAGAGGAGGGTGGCTGGCAATAGGAGGAAAGGAAGAGAGGCCATGAGAAACTGAAGTGAGGAAGACAGGCAATGGAGACAGAATGTGTGTTGCTCACAACCATTTGGGGATTTTGAATCTTCTCCTTCCTACAACCACCCCCTCTCCTCTCTCAGCCTCCAGGTTCCCCTGTGTGCCTCCCAGGCAGCTCTGGGCAGGTGGTCCACACAAGACTCTCACATATGATGCTTCATCACTGAACAGGGCACCCAGCCTCCCTGACGCCCATTTTTACTCTTCCCATTCCTGTGAAAATGGGAACTAAAGCTGCCATAGTAGCTCTTCAGTAAAGACCCTTCTTTCCCATAGCCTCACAACACAATCATATGCCACAAGTTTTTAACGTTGCACATCATTTTATGATTCACATCACATTTTTCTATGGAATGTTGACTCGCCTTATTCACTTGCATGTCCTCAGTGCTTAGCACAGAGCTTGGAAAAGAGTGAATGGTCTGGGACTGTTTACCATCCAAATGAAACAACCAGTGGAATAATGAGTGGGAATTATCTCTTCCTCCATTTTTCTCTCTCTTTGTTAAGCAAAGTGTTCTAATCAAAAGACTTGGAAGAAAGTCAGATACATAGCAATTGCTCAATAAGGGTGGTTAGTATATTTTATACTTAATCCTACTATACTGTTGTTCACAGTCTGCCCTGCTTAGGGCCTGGTGTGAGTATAGGGAGACGGAAGCTCCTTGGGAGGAGGGCTTGGGTCCCCTTCCCAGGTGAATCCCCTACTCAGTTCAGAAGAGGTACTTGATTCATGTCCATTCAATTAAATTGGTTGAGCTTCAAACCCATCTGATTTGGGTTCAGAGGAGGTTAACAAATTTCTCAGTAATTGATGGCCCCCTCTTCCCCAATCACTGCACTGAACCTTTGACTTCTCAATCAGATACCTGTACCTAGAGCTTTGCCGTAATGGAGTAGAGTGTGACCAGATGGGCCACAGGGTTGGGCCCATCCATCTGCCTCTGAGGATCAATTTCCCAGACTACTTCTTTACAATCACATCACAGACTTCACTGGGTTAATGAGGTTGTAGAGACAGCCTTATAGGTGGCTGTACCATACCCTTGCAGAATGGCCATCATTTTGGGAATAACAGAAATGCTTTAAGAACAGGATTGTCCATTTATAAAATGCGGTAAATTATATCTGTATCTAACTTACAGGAATAACAAATAAGCTAATTAGATAATTGGAAGTTTTGTTGGGTTCTTTCAAAAGTAAAGCATTACAAAAGAAACTCCTGTTGCTGAAATTATTATTCAGAACGAACTTCCTAAAACTCTAGTCTCTTGTATTCTTGGCCACACCAAGAATACAAGTGTGATATTGTAGTTTTCATTAATTAGTATTGTACTAATGCAGTCTCTGAAAAGCTAAATTAGTAAAAATTCTGAATTCTACAGGTTTAGAAAGGAAATACATTATTAATATTATTTAAATGCAGACTAAAGGAGCTAAGGAAGAAGAGTAATGTTGCTAGAAGGAAGCATTATAAGATATCATTTAGATTTGGTGAGACTTGGGGTCTTAATTCCAGCTGACTCCTCTGAGCTTCAGTTTCTTCAACATGTGAGAGAAATGGACCCGGTCATCCCCAAATTCCCTTCCCCTGTGATCAGGATAGTAACTCTTGCTTTGCAAATATGTTAAGAGACTTTTTAAATCCTTACTTCAATTTATTTTCCTAAGTAAATTAAACATTTGTCTGATATTTAATTACACTATTGTTTGCTTTATAAATCCTTTTTTCATGGCGAAGTATTTCTGTACCTTAACCCAGCCTGACTCATTACACACCATATAACCCACAATTCATTACTGTGACATGTAAATGGCTACTGATATTCAAAGCAATGGTCCAGGACCCTCATCCCTGTCTTGAATCTAGCTTCCCGTTGATCTTACTATCTCTGTCCAATTTGGAATACTGTCTGTCTCAATGTTTCCATTTGGTCTCATAATTTAGAGGTAAGATAGTTTGCTATACAAGTTATGGCCAGAGTCCTAGGAACACTGAAATCCTTTTCTGCCTTTCTATCTGATATGGTTTGGCTCTGTGTCCCCACCCAAATCTCATCAATCTCATCTCGAATTGTAATCTCCATAATCCCCACGTGTCAAGGAAGGGACCTAACGGGAGGCGACTGGATCATGGGGGTGGTTCCCCCATGCTGTTCTCGTGATAGTGGGTGAGTTTTCAGGAAACCTGGTGATTCTATAAGTGACAGTTCCTCTTTCACATGCTCTCTTTCACCCACTGCCATGCTTCCTGCTTCCCCTCCTGCCATGACTGTAAGTTTCCCAAGGTCTCCCCAGCCTGTTGTCTAACTTACAGGAATTATTCCTGTTATTCCTGAAAGTTGGACACTGTGAGTCAAACCTCCTTTGTTTACAAATTACCCAGTCTCAGGTAGTATCTTTATAGCAGTGTGAAAACAAACTAATACACTATTCTTGCCAGAGGGTTTCCAAGGGAGCAGTGACAGAATAGGAATCATAGTATCTCCTTATTTTTAACAGCTTTATTGAAGTATAACTGATATACTCCCCCCAAAAAAACCTGTGTATGTTTAATGTATACAGTTTGATGAGTTTGGAGTACTTAGTAATAGCTAAGTCCTTAGTAATAGCTAAGCCAGCAACTGCTAAATATAGGTCTCCTTTGTGATGCTTGGTTTAAGAAAGCAGATTTTTGGCTGGAGAAATGGAGAGAGAGGGACACTAAGCCCCAAGACAGGCCCTGCATCTGCTACACAACCACCAGTTTAGACTGAAGGGTAGACTCATGAGAAAGGTTGGCTCATCCAAGGAGGTCATGTGCTGCTTCCATCTGAGGATCACCTAGGCAGGGGCACCAGCCTTTGAAGCACTATAATCCCATCCACCAGGAATGCAGGTCCAATCAGACAGACCTGTCTCACCTATCCAGTTGGCAATTTCTTTTCTCCTATGGCGGAGGTAGTATTCTCCTATGGATAGGTAGACCTATCCAGTTGACAATTTCTTTTCTCCTATGGTGGAGGACCAAGGTGGGGAAGCAAGGTGGAAGTAAGAGTGGAAGGAGATTGAAGGGTCTCTTCTACCTACACTTCCCGTGTTTGTGGTTGAGCCTCTGCTCTTCCCAGTTAAAGTCTTCCCAGGACTTTAACTGACTTTTACCTCTGGCTCTCAGGACCTCCTATCACAGCCCCCTTCCTGATTCCAATTCCTACAAACCCCTTGGCTGGTACCTTGGCTGTGTCAACCCCCAGCATGAATGTTGTTTTAGGTCTTCATCTCCCACTTTCAAGATATGTAACATAAGAGTGAAGATTCCTTAGTGCCTAAGAAAGGGATTTTAAGAGAGATTTAATAACTACATGAGACTTTGGGAAAATTTAACCACAAGAGAAAATATGTGTGTTAATGTGTGTATGTGGATATATAGAGACAGAATATTTATTTTTTTAAAAAGGGAGAGTACCACTTGACACAAATAAGAACACTATAACAACCACAAAAGTTTCATGATTAAGAGAACAATTTTCATTTGTTTCCAATGCCCCAGGATAAATCAGGGCCAATTTATCAAATTCCAGGTCTGAATTTCTTTACCCCCTCTCCTCCTACTTAAAAGATACCCAGCCTCAAACCCATCTAACTCAAGACTATTTGGGTCTTTTAGAATTATAATTTTGCTTCTTTATGTCTTTATTGCTCCTTTGATAGAGAAATTGAAAAAAAGAAAAAGATATGAAGGAGAACAACAAAAAGCTATAATTATGAAGATTCAATTTAATTTTAAAGCTTGTGGACAGAAAAGAAGAAGCCAGAAAAGAAGGAACCAAATTAATTTAGCAGGGAAGCATTGCATGAAATATTGTTGAAGTTTAATAACCATGCAAAGACAGATGATATGTGTGGAAAAATTAGTTGTAGGACCTCATAATAGTCTATTAATATTTCCTACAGGCGCAAAACCCTTTCCTGAATAATTGTGACAAAGTAATCTTTTGAAAAAGAGAGAGTTGAAAAAAGAATCTTCAAAAGGGGACAGTGATGATGAAGGCGCTGGAAGGAGAAGGAGACTCTATGTCAGTCAGGAAATCTGCAGGTATGTTTGATTTAACTCACCATGGCAAGACAAGAGAAATCAAGCTCACAGATGACCAGAAATCATGTGGAGGGCACACACATGAGCACAATTGCACTGCAGAACTGTAAAACAAATAGTGTGGCTTTTAGACATAACTTAGTTGATTTCATAGATCTTTATGAAAATTATTTAGTATTCCTGCCTATGAGGTCAATATGGTTGAATTCTCAATCATGCAGATGAAAAAACTAAGATGCATAACAATAGAGTCACTGGTTCCAGAGGCCCCCAGGAGATGCAGGGGGGAAAAGGGAGGCCCCTGCCTCAGACAGTGCAGTGGGCCTGGCTGCTTCCCCTTGACCCAGGGAAATGGAATGGCAGCTTCTGGCTTTGTCTTCCTTGCAGAGGCCTAACCCTCCTTCTGATTTTACAAAGTCTGAGCTCCCAAGAGGAAAGCATGTGAATTCCTTTTTTTCTGATTTCACAATATAGTTTATTTTATACATCCCAAATTCCGGAAATTATTAGTCTAGTGAAGACTCAACATATTTATTAATTAAATTGGGTTGCATTTGGGGAAGGAAAAGAGGTAAAGGTAAGGGATGTAATATTTGTCAATAATCCATTATTTCCAAAGGGTGAAAATGTATTACTTTCTCTAATTATTACAACAAATTTTCAAAGCAGTTGGCATTATGCCTATTATGCAGAAGAGGCTTCTAATTTCACCTCATTCTGGAAACTGGCAGAGTTAAGGGGTTAAACCAAACACATTACCTCCAAAAAAAGGTCTTTGCCTGTGAAAGGATTGATTACGTTTGTTCCCGTTTTCCTCCTACAAAGGTCTCTCCTGTTCTTTATTGACTCACAGAGGCTGCCTCTATTGCTGGAAACTTGGTCCCAATTGTTAAAATTACCTCTATTGAGGACATGGCTTGTGTTGAGGGACCACATTTCTTCTCTCTGGAGCATGGTCCTGCCATAATTTAGCCTCTCCATTGCAAAGGTCCTGATGACTTGGATTACGTAGGATAAGGATCATGATCAATGAAAAGTTCAGTTTATGAAAAGTCTGCAGGACTTCATGGACAACTGAGAACTCACTTCTTCCAGCATAAGATGATCAGAATATCTGAAACATGAACACGTCAGATAAAATAGTTGAAAACCTGACAGGAAACGCTGAAGAATTTTGGATGGCATATGGGTGGGGTAGGGCTCCATTTTTTACAACTCTCATCTTTGGATAAGCACCATATTGAGACTTTTAAGGAGCAAAACTATTCCCCCAGGTTTCTACCTAGTGGTAAGGGGTAGAACAGGTTAACGCTCTATTTTGTTTTAGCCATATTGAGCCAAAGTATGTGTGTATGACTGGGATAATGGGACACACATCAGCATCTTCTCAGAGGGCCATGGTGGCTATGGCACATAATGTATTGGACTGTGGAGGGTTATTTACATAATTTGGGTTTGATTGATATGATCAAGGCCAGCACCAAATTATAACTTTCACTTCTTTTGCTCCTTATGATGGGCCACACCAAGACCCATCCTCTCCACCTTGAGCTCTTCAGTACATTATTCTTGGTCCAACACATCAAAGTGGTGGTCATAGGTACTAATCCTGTGCAGGATTATACTTGCAGCTCAGGAATCATGAAAAGCTTCATAGGCTCCTCTTCCCATTCCCAAGTCCTCTCTTTTCATAGAAATATTGAGACCTTTCCTTGGACTATAGAAAGCAAGGTACATCCCTAGTTCAGATGTGTCTCTGCAAATCAAGAAGTGACTGTTTCAGGCCAGACAAAGACAATAAGCATTCATTAGGAATGAACACTCCCAGAAGCCAGGTGACAGCCACATGGTATGTGAGGTATGATAAAGCTTAAATCCTAGGAACTTATCCTAGAAGCTCAAGGATTTCTACTGATGAGACAGCAATAATAATATGGTTGTTTGAGACTATGTTGGGGAGGGTCATCCCTGGGGAGCCCCAAAAGGTCAAATCCTGATTTGGGGGTATAAAGTTCAAATGTTGCAGCCAAGGCCCCTGTATTAGCTTATTCTCATGCTGCTAATAAAGACATACTGGGTATAAGACTGGATAATTTATAAAGGAAAGAGGTTTAATTGACTCAGAGTTCACCATGGCTGGAGAGGCCTCAGGAAACATATAATCATGGTGGAAGGGGAAGCAAACATGTCCTTCTTCACACAACAGCAGGAAGGAGAAGTGCCAAGCAAAAGGGGGAAAAGTCCCTTAAAAAACCATCAGATCTTGTAAGAACTCACTATCATGAGAACAGCATAAGAGTAAATGCCTCCATGATTAAATTACCTCCCACTAGGTCCCTCCCATAACATGTGTGAATTATGGAAACTATAATTCAAGATGAGATTTGGGTGGGAACATGGCCAAACCAGATCATTCTGCCATGGCCCCTCCCAAATCTCATCTCATAACATTTTAAAACACAATCATGCCCTTCCAGCAGTCCCCCAAAGTCTTAATTTATTTCAGTATTAACTCAAAACTCCAAGTTCAAAGTCTCATCTGATACAGGCAAGCCCCTTTCATCTATGAACCTATAAAATAAAAATCAAGTTAGTTACTTTCTACATACAATGGAGGGGACATTGGGTATTGGGTAAATTGAGTAAATACACCTATTCCCAATGGGAGAAATTGGCCAAAACAAAAGGGCTACAGGCCCCATGCAAGTCTGAAATCCAATAGAGCAGTAATTAAACATTGAAGTTCCAAAATGACCTCCTTTGACTCCATGTCTCACATCCAAATCATGCTGATGCAAGAGGTGGGCTCACCTGGCCTTGAGAAGCTCCACCCCTGTGGCTTTGCAGGGTACAGCCCCCATCCCAGCTGCTTTCATCAGCTCCTGTTGAGTGTCTGTGGCTTTTCCAGGTACATGGTACAAGCTGTCAGTGGAGCTACCATTCTGGGGTCTGGAGGACAGTGGCCTTCTTCTCACAGCTCCACTAGTCAGTGCCCCAGCGGGGGCTCCAACATCCCATTTCCCTTCCACACAGCCTTAGCAGAGGTTCTCCATGAGGGCCCCACCCCTGTAGCAAACTTCTGCCTGAACATCAAGGCATTTCTATACATCCTCTGAAATCTAGACAGAGGTTCCCAAACCTCAATTCTTGTCTTTTGCACACCCACAGGACCAACACCACATAGAAGCTGCCAAGGCTGGGTGCTTGCACTCTCTGAGGCACATCCTGAGCTGTACCTTGGCCCCTTTTAGCTATGGCTGGAGTGGCTGGGATGCAGTTCTGAGACTGCTCACAGCAGGGGCGCCCTGGACCCAGCTCAGGAAGCCATTTTTGTTCCTAGTCTGGGCCTGTCATGGGAGGAGCTGCTTTGAAGACCTCGACATGCCCTGGAAACATATTTCTTATTTTCTTAGTGATTAACATTTGGCTTCTCATTACTTATGCAAATTTCTGCAGCAACTTGAATTTCCCCTCAAAAATGGGTTTTTCTTTCCTGTAGCATTGAGAGACTACAAATTTTCTGAACTTTCATGCTTTGTCACCTCTTGACTGTTTTGCCGCTTGGAAATTTCTTCTGTCAGGTACCTTAAATCATCTCTCTCAAGTTCAAAGTTCCACAGATCTCTAGGGCAGGGGCAAAATGCCAGCAGTCTCTTTGCTAAAGCAAAACAAGGGTCACCTTTGCTCCACTTTCCAACAAGTTACTCATCTCCGTCTAAGACCACCTCAGTCTGGACTTTATTGTCCATATCACTGTCAGCACTTTGGGTAAAGCCATTCTCCAAGTCTCTAGGAAGTTCCAAACTTTCCCACATTTTCCTGTGTTCTTCTGAGCCCTCCAAACTGTTCCAACTTCTGCCTGTTACCCAGTTCCAAAGTCACTTCCACATTTTTGGGTATCTTTACAGCAGCACCATACTCCTGGTGCCAATTTACTGTATTAGTCCATTCCCATGCTGCTATAAGAATATATCTGAGACTGGGTAATTTACGAATGAAAGAGATTTGACTGACTCACAGTTCAGCATGGCTGGGGAGGCCTCAGGAAACTTACAACATGAGAGAATGGGGATAAAAACACATCCTTCTTCACATGGCAGCAGGAAGGAGAAGTGCCAAGTAAAAGGGGGAAAACCCTCTTATAAAACCATCAAGTCTCATGAGAACTCACTCACTATCATGAGAACAGCACGAGGCTAAATGCCCCCATGATTAAATTACCTTCCACACTGTCTTCCCAGGACACATGGGGATTATGAGAACTACAATTCAAATAAGATTTGGGTGGGAACACATCCAAACCATATCAGCCACCATTACCTTCTTTACAGTTTTCCTTCTAGCAGGAAGGGGACACAGGACTTTTATATCTTATCCAATTTCTGGCTTGCTTTCTTATATTCCACTTCTTCATAAAAATTATTTTAGCCATGCCTACAATTAGAAACAGCATGTTTGACCATACTCCCAATTTCATTCACCAGTTTTATAGGATCTATTAATTAGTTTTTTCTCCAGACACTGATTAAGCACCTGTATTCTGTGCCTGCTCAATGTTGAAATGAATAACTTAGTCTTTGGGTTTCAAGATAATCTATCTCCATGTATACCTATGTAACAATCCTGCATGTTCTGCACATGTATCCCAGAACTTAAAGTTTAATAAAAATTTAAAAATTTAAAAAATACACGTGAAGACCTACATTTTATTTTAACTAAAATATATAAACGTACGTTAAAATGCACCATCTTTTCACTAGTTCACTGATTATTATGAGGACCTTGGCTTTCTTGTAATAAACCATAACCAACAGGTACAGTTTCTTTAAAGCAAGGCAAGTCTTTACTTAAAATAAAAAAGCAATCTAAGAGAAAAAAAGAGATTATCTATCTCAGGACTTAAGACTATATTCAGAAAATTAGACGCAAAAACACTCAGGATTTTCTAGCCCAAAAATTCTTTATGACTAATAATGTAGAACAACACACACGTTAAATTATAAATGTATTAAACCTTCTTTTGCCTTTTCTTATTATTTTTTCCCTTTCATCAGCCAGTTGGAAAATCCATGGCCATTTTTAATTATTATAAAATTGGAGACCAGATATTTTAGGGAATATCTGTATTTTACAGACCCCTACCTCAGACATAGATACATAGCCTGCAAATAACCCATAACTCCCCAGCTTTTGAAAGAACATACTCACTTCCACTGTCCTCATCCTGGCCATTCTGAACTGCAACCCAGCTATGATAAACTGATGACACCATCTGCTGTTTGGAGCAGGGAACAGTAATGCTCACAGTAGTTTTGATAATTAAAACTTAATTTAATTGAATCTGTCTTCCCTACTTCCTTGGCTTTTCTACTCAACCAGAAATGTGCACATGCTGAATCCATTTTTTCTCTGTCTCTCAGTACTCCCCTGCTTTTTGACAGTAAGTTAGTGAGCTAGTTTGTTTACACATATTCTGATATATAGTATCAGGAAATATTTTTCACACATATATACCAACATCTGCTTTAACAGCTTTGCTCATATTGTCCCCCTCTTAGGAAAGTCTCCACCTAATTTCTCATGATCTTCCTCACTGATTTTCTCTTAATTTTATTTGGTCTATACTGGAATTAGAAATCTTCTCCTTATTATTATTTTTAAATATGAGACTATTTCTAGTGATGCATCCATGTCAAGAGAAAGAAAAGCCAGGAGTTGCCCACCAGGTACAAATCAAGGCAAGTTTGGTTCTCCATGCAGAAGGTCTGCCCTTTCTCGTCCATTCCCACCTCAACACTTTTGCTACTGCTGTTCCTTGTTCCAAGAAAGTCCTCCTCTCCTCTTTACTTCCATAAAGCCTTCAGTTTCCTGCCTGACCTCCTCTAGGAAGTCCTACTTATTCCAGACCCCCTCCTTCTCTGAAACCCAATGCTTTAATCACTGTATTCGTCTCCTAGGGCTACTTTAGCAAATTACCAGAAACCGGATGGCTTAAAACAAAAGAAATTTATTTCCTCACCATTCTGGAAGCCAGATGTCCAAACTCACGGTGACAGTAGTGGTACACTCCCTTCCAAGGCTCTGTGAGAGAATCCTTCCTTGCCTCTTGCTGCTGGTGGCTTCTGGTCTTCCTTGGCTTGAAGCAGCCTGACTTCAGGCTCTAACTCCCTCTTCACACAGCCTTCTCTCCTATCTGTGTTCTCTTCTTTTCTTAAAAGGACATCAGGTATCAAATCTAGGTCCCACCCTAAGCCAACATGATCTTATCACTAATCTTACCTTAATTACATATACAAGGATCTTTATTCCAAATAAGATCCCCTTTTGAGATTCTGGGTAAATATGAGTTCTTTTGGGAGACACCACTCAGTTCACTACAATCATATACTGTTTTGGCTTTATTTTAAATCTGTTTGCCTTGTTTTCAGAATAAAATTGCTAATTGTTTAAGAGACTTTTGAATCTCTGGTAGTAACTAAAGCAGAGGATAAACTTAGATTTTTTAAATTCTTTTAAATTTTATTAAGAAACATTTAGTTGTGTGTGTGTGTATTGTTGTTGTTGTTGTTAGTATTTCACTCTTTTTTTTTTTTTTTGAGACAGGTCTCACTCTGCCAGCCAGGCCGGAATGAAGTAGCATAATCATGGTTCCCTGCAGCCTCGAACTCCTGGGCTCAAGCAAGCCTCCCTCCTTAGCACCCTGAGGAGCTGGTACTACAGGCGCATGCTGCCACACCCAACTAATTTTTTCTAATTTTTGTAGCGTCTGACTGGGTCTCACTATGTTGCCCAGGCTGATCTCGAACTCCTGGCCTCAAGCAATCCTCCAGCCTTGGCCTCCCAAAGTCCTGGGATTACAGGTGTGAGCCACTACAACTGACAGTACTTTCTTATAGAAAATTTTAAATTGATTTCTGATTTCTATTGAAATCTATTTCCTTGAAACTTCCTTTCATTACATTGTACATTTTACCTCATGTAACTTGATGATTCTCCCTGTAGGTCTCATAATTTTATACTTCCAGAATTGAAAATATCTTCCTTATAGTCATAAACATACCTTGAAATTGTCCGTGTGTTTGTCTTCACAGAAAATCAGTCTAAACTATCCACAGAGACCCAGATACTCCCAACATTTCAGAGGATCTCCCATTTTCTCTCCCTTGAGCCTATGATTACTCTCTTTTTCCATCACTGTGAGTGTCCTCATACAGTGCTTGAAGGTAACGAAGATGCAGACAATGCTGTTTTCTTTCTGTCTCTTGGGGACATACTAAGCTTTTTCTTTTTTTTTTAAGAGAGATGGAGTCTTGCTATGTTGCTCAGGCTGGCATCAAATTCCTGGGGTTCAAGCTATCCTCCCTCCTCAGCTTCCCAAGCAGCTGGGACTACAGCTGGGCATCATTGCACTCAGCTCATACTAAGCATTTTTGAAAGGTATGCTAAACTGGAATGCTACAGCAACTCTGTCTTTCTAATTCTCATTTGTCCTCCAATACTTAGCTCATGTGCCCATCTCTCGTGTAAACATGTCCTGGTTCTTGTCAATGGAAGTTGTCTCTTCCTCCTCTGTGACCCTCTTATGATGGGTTTGTGCCCCTAGCATTTAATACATACCCCTTCATTAGGAAACTACTGGGTACATAGCTCTTTCCCACCAGACTATAAAGTCCATAAAGGCAGAGGTCATGTCTTATGATCACCTCCTGAACTTGCACAGTTTGTGTTCCCAACATGCTGAAAGGTGTTCAGTGAAGCTTTGTATATGTTTAAATATCTTTAGATGTAGCTCCTCTAGCATTTTAGTAATGCTAACTTTTACTTACAGCCCATAACCAAGCCATGGCTGGACATGACTCTAAATGGACAACTGTCCCTCTGCTATAGTGGCTATGGTAAGGTAAATAAAACAATTACGTCTAAGACACATCTTAAAAGCAAAAGAAAAGTAGAAATATCTAGGATGAAGAAATTGTGAATAGTATAGTCCCGAAAGTAAAAAGTAAATCAAAATAGAGAGATTTTGTCTCAATTTGGAAGTCATTGCCATCCTCTAGCAGCACTATCCAAATACAGAAGGTCTGTAGAGCAGGAGAGCCCTGTGTTCAAATCACTGCTTGGATGCTTACTATGTGTATGAACTTGAGCAATTATATTTAACCTCCCTGGGTTTCAATTTCCTCCTCTGTAAAATAAGAATGATTACCTCATGGGGTCACTTGGAGGACTGAATTAAATGAGATATGTTTACATAATGAGAAGCACAGTGCCTGGCTGTTAGTGGATATCAACAAATGGCAGCCATGGATGTTTCATAGACAAAGAAAAGGCTCAGTTTCTGCAGAGAGCATGAATAAAAGCTGCTCTGTGAGCATTGCTAGAAGTATGTCCTTTCTATGAAGTGGTTTAGTGTTGAATTTTATCAGACCTATCACTGGGGGATGGCACCAGATTTGCATTTTTGTGTAACATATGAAAGATTTTTTTCCCAAAAAATATTCTTAAGATTCCAAGGTGTAGTGGTAAATCAGTGATAAAATGTTTAAGTCTCATATACCCACAAATGAGAATGATGATGGAATAATATCCCATCGAGTCACTCATTTAACTAAGATTCACCAAGTGCCTGCTGTGTATGAGAGCCTCTGCTAACCACTAGGAGAAATGAACCAGACCAGCCACTGCCCTCAGGGGTTCACCGTCTACTCAGAAATAAAAAAGAATGCAATAGTCTTATGTTAAGGGCGTGGAAGTAGCTGTATCTGCCGTCCATGGTTTTCTTTGCCCAGAGCACAGTCTTCCTGCTTCTGGAAAATATTCTACTCTAAACTGTATGCTTACCAGGGGAGCAGCTGTCATACATATTCCACCTTTGTGTCAGTTAGATTTGTTGTATAACAAAACACCCAAAAGTTAGAGGCTTAAAAAAATAACCATTTATGTGCTTATGAGTTGGCTTTTTGGTCTGGACTTATCTACATGGTTCTTCTGATCTCAGCTGAATAGACTGATGGCACTGATGACCCACTGGGCAGCTCTGCTTCTTGTGATTGGTTGGTTGTCAATTGGGGTAACAAGGATGACTGAGCTACATATCTCTCATTATCACACAGGCTAGCCCAGACTTTTTCACATGGTGGTGGCAGGTCTCTGCGAAAGAGTGAAATTGTGCATGATCTTTTGAGGTCAAGCCTTGGAACTGGCACCACGTCACTCCTGCTGCATTCTTTTGACACCCAGTCAAGGACTAAGTCCAACCTAGATTCAAGTGGTGGGGAAGTAGACTCCACCTCTTGATAGAAGGAGGTACAAAGTCTCAAGGAGGGAAAGATCATGGTCACCTCTGCAATCTCCCTTCCTGGCCAAACTGGAGGGAGCATGCTCAGACTTGGCCAATCCTAGTACCTTTGATGCCTCTGTATCCCCCAACCAGGCCTCGCTTTCTTGGCTCAGGAATAGACATCTGATAACTACTAGATTAATCAGATATCTTCTTGCTCAGGACTTTTCCCTTTGGGGTCAGAGAGCCCAATTATCAGTTTGTCTCTGGTGGGGAAAATATGAAACTAGAGCTATCGACAATGTGTTTGTCCATCTTACAACTCTACCTTTGATGCAGAAAAATCCTACCATCAGCTGCTGCTATGGTCTGAATGTTTGTGTGTTCCCCCAAAATGTATATGTTGAAATCCTAATTCCCAAGGCGATTGGGGCTTTTGGGGAGGTGACTAGGTCATGAGGGTGGAGCCCTCATAAACAGGACTAAGCCCCTTTAAAAGAAGCTCCAGAGAGCTGCCTTGCCTCTTCTACCACATGAGGACACAGCAAGAAGGCACCATCTATGAACCAGGAGGAGGGCACTCATCAGACTTGGAACGCGCTAGTCTTGATCTTGAACTCTACAGCCTCCAAAACTATAAGTAATAAATTTCTGTTGTTCATAAGGTACTCTCTCTATGATATTTTATTATAGTAGCCCCAACAGACAAAGATAGTTGGAAAGAAGGAACTCAACATTTTCAAAGAAGCAGAGGCGAAAGGAAGAGAATTTTAAGGATATGCCAATTGTCTGGTTAGATTCCTTGAGACCTAGCAGCCTATGCCTTTTCTGTGATTACCAAGCCTTGTAATCAGTTGACATTCTGTACCAAGCTAGGCTCTGCCACTGAGGGAAGACAGAGACAGCCACATGGAAAAGAAGAGTGAGCCAAGGAGGGTACAGTGTTCAGACAAGTGAAGGTGTCCACTGAATGAAATTTCAAAACAAGGAACAGAAAAAGCAAACAGAGATGAGTAAATAATAACCATGTCTGAAGCATATGAATGACTTTGCTAAAGGCTAGGTTTTAGAGGAGGAAGAGAAAAAGATGAGACAGAAAAAGCAATTGGATCAGAATCTGCAGAGTCTTAATGATATAATAAAGAATTTGAACTTTGTTTTATACATGGTAGGAGATTTTGAACAGGGAATGTCACAGTTGAAGGAGAGTTTGAGGAGGATCAATCTTGTGATGGTTGGCATAATGGATTTTAAGAACAGAAAATGAATTTGGGGATAAAGCCTGCAACAATGATTTGGGGCTGAAGAAAAGGGGAGGAAGAAATAAACAAGGGGTATGCAAGAAGGAAAGAAAAAAAAAGCCAGGAATTGAAAACAAACTGAACCTATAGACAGTGGATGGCAACATGAACAGCCGAGAAGGCTTGCCATACAGCGTTGGATCAGAGATGGGGATGTTTACAACAGCAGAATAATTTATATGATACTTTCAGCAGGAGCACAGAAAAGAGGTTGGGGCCACAAGAATTATCTATCAGTTACCAAATATCAATGGAGGACCTCCTATGTGTTCCACAGTGAAAGGTGCTGGGAACACCACCAATGCACCTAAATGTCTTATGGACTTGCATTCTAATAAGGACTTTTGAAGTGCTGGGAGCAAAAGAAATCTACAAAAAAGGTGTCCTTCTAAACTCACAAACACAGCATATCATATGGGGAGGGGATGCGGTTTTGATCCTCCATAAGTGATTGAGAAAGAGAACTTGGAATTAATTGGCCCAAGCCTCCTCCCCACAAACCTGGGTGCTTTCCACTGGTTAATCCCCTCTCACCTGCCCAGCATTTCGCTTTCCTTTCACTTCCCCCGAGCAATTCATTTATGGCTCCTGTTTTCCACACAATTGGAGAAAATTCAACATTTGTACTTGTCAACTCAGGAGCCATATTCAAATCACTATCAGAAGACAGAGTTACAAAAATTTAATACCTCCAACCATACCAATGATAGCAGCATGAAGAAAATCCTTTGGTGAGGAGGGAAGAACACGATTCACCAAGATTGAGAACCGAGTGCTGCCTCTTAACAAGATTTATGTCAGCACTCCGAACCCAGGGATGGAGCAGATTCCTAAAGCAACTGGAAGCCAACTGGGAGATATCTGCATGGGAGAGGCTGGGAGGCAGGTGGGGGTACCAAAGGCAACATGGGCCAGGCAGAAATGGAATTCTTTGCTTTCATGTCCCTTTTGTCTACCTATTTTCATCTTTATAAAACAGTCCCTTCCCTGTCCTTCCCAATTCCCCATTTTCTTTTCTTTTTTCCTTTCTTTAAATGCAGTCTAATCCCGAGTGTGAACTGATGTAGTTTGTGTGTTAGGGGAAAAAAATCTCTCTCTTTTTCTGCCTTTTTTTTTCCTTCTTCTTCCCCTGGCCCAGTTCATTATTTTTCTTTCTTGTCACTCAGTGTGATAGGTTGAACAGAAGTGCACAGATGAGCACTGAAAACGGTGTCACAAGGCCTTAATCTAGTCTTTAATGCCTGACTTCAGAGATGTCATTTATCTTCTAACTGCAGCAGGCATCCACCAACTTTATCTCTAATAATATATTGATGGATTAAAAGGGTCGGGCAGGAGACCGGGCTGGAAAAATTGCTTATTGACATCAAAATACAGTGCCCTCAACCTGATAAACATGGAGGGCTCGTGTATCTCCCAGAATAGTTGGCGTAGCTATAATTTTTTTTCTAACATGTTTCCCCCAGGTTCATGGGGTGGTCCAGTAAAATAAACAAATACTAAACATTATTTCTATGCTGACATGGCCAAGGAACATGCGAGATATTTTAGGAACACATTTTTAATGTCAGATTTATAAATATACCTCCCTTATTTATGACATGTTATAGCATATTCTATGACAACTTGAAACAGGCACCTATAGTCTTGGCAGCATTCAAATATTCTCCATGCAGTTTGTTGGAGCAAAAGCTCCCGGTAGCACCTGATTATGCTTTTGGACGGCCAGTAAAGCAAGGCTATTTCAGCAGAGAGATGAGGCCAGTAATCTCAGAATGTAAATGAAGAGAGCCTTTGGAAAGGTTTCCTTTGTTTATTGTTCTCTTCATTTTATTGTTTGGTTGGCAGCAGCATGTTTCCCTGCTTTCCCCACACGGGCTGTGTCTACACAAGTCACTTTTAGAATAAACCAGAAAATAATCGTAGACTTCTAACTCCTAGTTAGTGGGTAATTCCTAAATTGACTATTTTCAAAATTACCCGTTGTTGAACTGAATTTTGTCTAATTTTTTTCTTACCCTATGAATTAGTTGGCATGTGAAGGTACTCTCCTAGGGAATTATTGTTGTTAATTTTGTAATCATTAATGTTGACTTTCACCTGATTTTCAAATGAAAGTGAAAGTTCAATTTGCTTGTTTGGAAAGTAAGCTCTAAAAATGCCTTTCTTAGTACTAGGAGTGGGAAGGTGACCTATTTTAGCTTCCTCAAAAATTCCTTCATATTTTATGTTTTTTCCTGAGTACAAATATAAGATCATAAAGGTTGTCTGGCCAACTTGCTTCTAAAGAAATTCACAGGAACTACACATTATTCCAGCATTTTGTTAATTTCGTAGGAAATGTTATTCTGTTGTGCTCTTGCTGATGATGACGGCACCTTATTCAGAACCATTCAAGACGGGATCCTGGACATCAGTGTCCAGAGCTTAGAGGTGCCTACACAGAAAATCTCTCCACAGTCAGCTCCTGAATGTTCAGGCAGACCTGAAGCCAAGCTAACTGCTGTCTACTCACTGTTGCTGTGCTGCCCAGGACAAGGGACTGAACCTCTCTTGCAGCAGTTTCCCCACCTGGAAAATGGAGATAAAAGTTGTAGCTATTTCGTAGGGCAGTTGTGAGGTTTAAATGTGTTCATATATTAAAAGTGGTTACAATAGTGTGTAGTACATGGTGAATACTCAGTAAACCTTATCTATTACTATTATCATCATCTTTAAACTCATTATTGGGCTTGTAATGACATCTTATCCCAAAGGAAGAATGACTTAAGATATAGCCAGGAAAGGAGGGTGTCTACTAGAACAAAACATGTTAGGAAGAGGGGAGAAAAAAAGCTGGGGCCAAGGAAAATGCCAAAATGAAACAACCCAAAAGCTGGCAAAAACCCTAAAGGAGTCATTAGCTACAGGGTAGCAAAGCTCTTGTCAACAGATGAGAAGAAAAGAAGCACTAATATGTACATATTCTACACCAGGCATCAGAGTCCTCTGACCTCTTCCTGTAAAGATTCCTGGCCAAATTATGGAATATACTGAGGGGAAGGGGATTTGTTACATAAAATCCTGCTACTAAAGTGAGAGTTTTTAAAGTGACAGATTATGGAACAGATTGAGAAAAAAATAAATTGGGGAAGTAGAATGGAGCCCATTCCAGAATGACCTATCAATCTTCCTTGTATGCTTTGGAATAGGCTCTGTATCTAAGAAATGTCTTCTGTAGTAAGAATACTGCAATTAGCACTGGTAAGTTGAGTACATGGAGATAATTCAAAATGCAAAATATAAAAGCTAAGAATCCAAAACTAATCACTTAAAGGCTCCTTTACACAGAACATTCAAGGCAGGATTAAGAATCAATGTATCTGAAGTACAAAAGCTGAATTCGGAGTAAAAGTAATAATGGACAGGATTGACAAGGCACTGACCATTTACCAGGGCCAAGTCCAGGTCTGTCTTACTCTAAAGCCATGTTCTTTATTTCAACATTTCCACTCTAAGCTGCATTCAGACTTTGACTGCAGAAAGCAAGGGAAAACAGTGAGACTGCCAAGGTTCTGAGCTGTTGGGTTTTATGAGTAAAGGGGAAGGGAACTCAAAGTTTCATATTCCTCCACCAAGGAAGACAACTGTTGGCTGACAGCTCCCAACCTTAAAAATTCTAATCTAGAGATTTACTCCTTCACCCTCTGTTTTCAACTGCTCTGGGGATAAAGGAATCATCCATTCTTAGTGCTATCATCAAATGGGGTCAGCCTAAGGTAAGACAATAAAAAAAGGGCACATAACCTGGAAACCCTGTTAAAATATGAAAGGGTCCATCCACTCCCATGATTCAGTGTTTACCCAGAAAATTGCATTCCTACAACTTCTGTTTAAATTTATATTTTCAATATTTATTAAATTCAGCCATCACACCTTTCTCCAACAATTTAACTTGTATGACTTCCTCTCTGGTTAATGGAATCAAGCAAAAAAGCAAAGAGAAGATAAATACAAATCCAAGTTCCTTCCAGTTTGGGTTTTGTCAGCATGGTCCAAAGAGAAGCCAGCCTTGTGGGTTAATATAATACTATAGGCAAGGTGCCAAGTGTTTCTGTACATAATTCACCTTTAATTCTTACCACAACTCTGTAAGATGGGCATTATTATGAGGAAATCAAAGCTCAAACAGAATGAGTAGCTGGCCCAAGGCCATACAAGTAAACAGCAATGTTTTTTAAGATTCAAACCCAAGCCTTTCTGACTGCTAAGTCTAATGCTCCTTACTATTTGCTGTGCTACATCATGGTTAGTGGCATTTATCTGTACTTTGGGATGCAGTAAGACCATAGGAGAGGAGAGCATATCATCTTTCCTGCCTAATAAGCTCTGTCTATAGAAAGAAGCACATAATATCAAGGTTCAAAGTTATTTCTTTGGTTTCACGCCATGACCTTTTATAAAACTCAGTTCTAATTAGCAGGATTTCCCATGACTATAGAATGTTTCTTTCTTTTAAATTCATGTATGTTGCCCAGAGACCCCTAGTGTTGCTGGAACTTCATTTTGATATCCAGATGGTCGTCACCACTTTTGGAAGCTCCCAAGGACTGAACTCTCATATAACTAGAGCTGCCACTTTCTTTTGCATGTTCAGCAGTGTCACTGATGATAGCTCAATTTTCAGAGAGTATAAATCACTATGGAAAAATCTATCTCTCCCTACCTGATTGTATGAGTCGCCCCTTCATTGGAGCGCAAAGCACACATGAGGGCTGGTCATGAAGAGCAGGAGGACAAACAGTGACCATAACTGCAAGGGAGGACTAAGTCAGTGCAGAAAAAAAAGGGTGTTGACAGGGCACCTGGTAGAGAGGAGGGAACCAGGCACAAAGGCTGGATGGACCAGAACAGACTCTCATTGAACTATGAAGGATCAGGTAAAACACAAGGTTGCTGTATGTCAGAATACAGCCTGATGAGGTTAAAAGGCCAGTGTTGAGATTAATAGGGCAAACAAAATGAATACAGAATAGTAAAGACCAACAAACAACAATAAATATATTAACCCACAGGAAAAAAAGAAGAAAAGAGGTCTACACTAGTGCTGTAACATCAAAACCAAAGCAAAAGAAACAAAGGATTCTGGAGAGGAACAGAAAGGCAAAACATAGTTGAACACCTTTGTGAGCTCTCCAGAACACCCTTTGGGGCTCCTTCCCCTCCGTAGGAGAGCGGTGGAAACATTCCTTTTAGCTTCTGTCTGGGAGGTTCACTCCACAGCCTCTTGCCACAGCAATCTCCTCACCCAGTGGCCAGCCCTTGTAGGCGACATCTGGCAAAATATTCAATCAAGGATACTTGCACAGTGTCTACTTGATCCACGTGAATTTGACCCACCAAATAGTGGAGAGGGCTCCCAGCTCCTCCTTGAAGCCCCCATGCTGCTCCACTCTGCCATCATTCTCAGGTCTTCAGGTTCTCTTCACCTGCTGCTCAGGTAGGCACAGAGACATATCATATCTGCCACCCAACTGGGGAATGGGGTGCCAATGATACTTAGTGCTTCCCCCATCCCCTGGTTCTGAGGGGCAGGGAAGGACCTTCTACTACACTGATGACTCATGGCTCCCATCATTTCCTTCTCATCTTTACATTCTGATTGTATAGTGAAACTCCTGGGTATGTGTGGATGTAGCAGAGTCAGTTAGACTATCCTTTAATAAAGCAATTGCTAGAGGCTGTCTTTAGAATGTGGGATACTTGATGCCTCCTTATTCTCAATTTTTATCCTTTCATGACCATCCGAGGGCAAACACAAGTCCCAGTGAACATCCTACATACACAACTACTTTGCACTATAAAAAAAGTTTAATAAGAACATGAATGCATTTTTTGAAAAGTGTAAACAGGAATACATATTGCAGTAAATTGCTAAGCCTGCTACAGAGAGACTACAATAAATTTTTAAAGCTTATTAAAGAGAAATTAAGGAACACGGAGAGCAGAAGAAAGTACAAATGCACCTGATAAGAGCACTAAGAGGAAAAGGTGGGAGGGTAAAGGAGGTAGAGTGGAGGAAAGGAAATATAGGGGGAAAATGGCTAAGAATTTTTCCAGAATTGATTAAAGACGAGACTCTTCAGATTAAGGTATCACAATGAATACCAAACAAGGTAAATGAAAATATATCCGTTCCAGGCACACCTTAATGAAACTATAGTAAACCTGACACTAAAAGAATATCTTAAAGCAATCAGAAAGAAAAGAGAGTTTACCTATAAAGGAATAGATATATTTTAATGGCAAACTACTCAATAGCAACAATAGAGGCTAATGAAATACTGTCTTCAATGTGCTGGGAGAAAATCATCATTAATTTGCAACTTTTTGCCCAAACTATCATTTAAAGTAAAGATTTAAAAATGTATTTTCAAACAAACAAGAAAATGAAAGAATTTATCCTTCCTAGATCCTCACTAAAGAATTATTAAGTAATATAAATAAAGATATAGTGGCAAAAATAAAAGATATATGTTCAAAACCATGCTGACAAAATAAATTAAAAGATGTATGTACAAAGCTTTTAGTTTCAACATTATGTGGAATGGAGAAAGACTAGAAATAGCCCAAATCCCATCAGTGGAAAATTTATTGAGTAAGCTATGGTACATCCATGCAATGGAGTACTATGCAGCCACAAAAAGGAATGGGGAATGTTTTAATATACTATATACTAATATACTATGGAGACACTCTCAAGATATATTGTTAATTGGAAAAAGATGGGAGAAATATTTATAATGGCTACCATTTATACCATTTATAATGGCTACCATTTATATAAGTGAAGGTATACAAATATACATGTTTGCTGACATTAAAATGCAAAGAAGGATAAATCATAACTTTTTTTTTGTGACAGAGTCTTGCTTTGTCACACAGGCTGGAGTGCAATGGTGCAAACTCGGCTCACTGCAGCCTCCATCTCCCAGGTTCAAGCAGTTCTCCTGCCTCAGTCTCCCAAGTAGCTGGGATTACAGGCATGCGCCACCATGCCTGGCTAATTTTGTATTTTTAGTAGAGACAGGGTTTCTCCATGTTGGTCAGGCTGGTCAAACTCTCGATCTCAGGTGATCCGCCCACCTCAGCCTCCCAAAGTGCTGGGATTACAGGCATGAGCCACCATGCCCAGCCAATCATAACTTTCTTAATGATTCGCTATATAAGAGGGGAGAGAATTGGGTGGTGGACAAGGATTGAAGCTGAACTCCCTTGAATATAACTTGTTTTGCAAATTTAGCATGGAAACCATGCAAATATTTTACCTAAGATAAAATTAAGGAAATAAGAAATTCAAAGTTTTTGGCATAATGACTAAGAAAAGTTATTCCAAATAATGTTAAAATACAGTAATTTCACCATATCTCCCTTCAGGGATAAAGTCTAAGAACAGGAAAAAAAAAAAAAAAAACTTGGAAAAAAACTTACATAGTTTTTAAGAAGCATATTATTGGTAATAACGCTAATATTATTAATATGAGACAGTTGTGTAGTATTATGGGAAAATTTAAATGAGTGATTATACCAGCATTGCTGAGAACCAGGATTTTCAGTATCATTGAAAGGAAATACAAATGTTGGATCACTAAAGTAAAATTTCTGTAGGCCTGAAAGTTCTGAATTTGAATAGGAGATATTAATATGAACTCATGATGTATTTTATCTTTTAAAGTAGCACATATTTTCTAACTCATGATATTGAAAGTCCAAAAATAATAATAGCTCAGTAGCAATAAACACCACTAATACCTAAACTGTTATCTAAAAGTCATTTTCCACCAAAAGGGACCAAGGATCCTTAAGGAGATAGTTAATTTCAGGTCTGGGCCAGTGATGTGATTTGGCTGTGTCTCCCCATCCAAATCTCATATTGAATTGCAATTCCCAACGTTGGGGGATGGACCTGGTTGGAGGTGATTGCATCATTGGGGCAGATTTCCTCCATGCTGTTCTCATGATAGTGAATGAGTTCTCAGGAAATCTGATGGTTTAAAGTGTGTGGCACTTCCCCCTTTGTTCTCTTTCTCCTGCTGCTATGTCAGGAAAGGGCTTGCTTCCCCTTCACCTTCACCTTCCACCATGATTGTAAGTTTTCTGAGGCCTCCCAGTCATGTGTCCTTTTAAGCCTGCAGAACCGTGAGTCAATTAAGCCTCTTTTCTTCATAAATCACCCAGTCTCAGGTAGTTCTTTATGGTAGTGTGAAAACAGACTAACACAGGCAGGAAATATACAAATGTGACCTTAAAGCAGTTTGTCAAACCAGACAGCAAAGAAGCTATCAGAATTTATCCAGACCATTCTCAAGGGTCTACTGAGTCAAACTGAAGAGATTCCCACTGGCCAAAACTGGGACAATTTGAGCATGCGCATAATAACCACAATAGGTGAAACATATCAAATATATGTACTTATATGATTCATATTCATAATAAAACTTTAAAACAAAACTACACAACTCAGTGAATACTTTCAGAAGATGCTAGGAAACCAATTGATTGTTTTGAAAATGGTAGTAGAATGTAACCTGTACCTCAGGGTAACAAAGCAGTTGAGGAAAGGAAGTTTATTTTGATAGACATTCCAGTTAAAAAAAAGAAGAAGAAGAAGAAATAACATAATTTAACATAATTAAATTATCAGTTTTGTAACTCTTCATGAGTTGATGGATCTGGCAAGTGATCATCAATGCCACTAACCAGAAATTATGTGCCACCCCATGGAAGAACACACCACCACCCACAAGGTATTCTTGCGAAAAATACATAAATAAATAAATTAACACTTTTAATAGGAACCTGAAACAAGCCTCTACAGCAAAATACTAATTTACAGGAAAATAGAATATGTGAAATTCTACAAAAGAAATGGCCCCTTTCTTCAGTAAAAGAATAAAAATTTCCTGGTAAAAAATGGAAGGAGAACCTTTAAATCAAAAGAGACTTAACAAGATATAAATTTTACCTCAGAAAAATTACTGTAAGAAAGATATTTTAAAATCAGATTAGCCAACAACACCACACACTTCTTATTTGGATTCAATTCAAGCACTATAAAAGTAATATATATGTCATAATTGTATGACAATCAGAGTAATGTCATCATTGTCTAGATATTTAATGATATCAAGTTTTTTCTAAAATTTAGATGTGATCATGGCTTTATAGTTAGGTTCAAAAATTATTTTTTATCCTTTAGATTTAGAGATACATAATAAAATACTGTAAGTGAAATAATATGATGAGGTTTGCCTCAGAAACAATCTGGTTTGGGTGGAGGTATACATTAAACTATATATTAATAATAAATGGTGGGCAAAAGGTTTATTCAACTACTCTCTTTACATTTGTAGTTGCTTAACATTTTCATAATAAAAAATCTTTTAAAAATACAAAGAAAATTTAACATAGTCTGATGCCTGAAGTCCAGCCAGTAGACTTGACTTCCCCATCTCTTCCTATCAAATGAAGACGTGTCACACTAGTTTTGATAAGCCAATGGGTGAGAAGAAGTAGATATTTTGACTGACAACTTTCCTTTTTAATAAACCATAAAATTGCACCTAGGGGAAAAATTATCTTAGAGCTATAGCTGGGGGACTGACATTTGTAAGTTATCTAACCAACAGAAACTGAACACTTCTTCCTCTAGACATTGTTCTGGAGGGATGAATGGTCCAGAACCATCAGCAGCCAACTCACTTACTCTATTATATCTTTTTCTATTAAATCTAGTATGTAAGTTTATTTCTTTAAGGAAAAAAATCATATTTTAATTACTTTTCTCAATTTGTCACACATTACTGAAAAGTTTATCAAGGACTTGCAAATGGATATCACTAGCAGAGCCAAAGAGGAAGTGGATAAGCATTGTGGATAGGAACTAGGGCTTATTCCATCAGACTAGTAGGGTTTCTAATTCCTCTTTCCCATGCAATGTACCCACTACATAATAACTACATTATAGGGTTGTTATTTGGGGAGTTAAATGAATTAGTACCTGCAAAGCACTTATAAAAATGGTGCCTGGCACATAGTAAACACTCAATATACATTTTTTAATACCATAAAACATTCAGATGACTTGTTCAGATGTAAATAATGAAATATTTTTGTATTCTAGGCTAGTGGTTCTCAACAAGGGGAGATTTCGCCTCTCAGGGACATTTGGCAACGTCTGAAGGTATTTTTGTTTGTTTCAAATGGAACTGTGCTCCTGCCAGCTGGTGGCAAGAGCCCACGGATGCCAGTAAACATTATACCACACACAGGTCAGCCTCTCAAAATTATCCAGCCCAAAATATCAGTAGTGACAAGGTTGAGAAATCCTGTTCTATGCCCACTCAGCTAAGGAAAACACATTTGGTAGGAGTAAGTAAATACCTTTTCATATTAAGTTTCTCTTCTTTGCTTTGATTACTTCTCCATCACTGAAAGTACAAATCAGGCATCTATAATGTCCCCATTTTACACACACACTAAAAAATATAGTGAATATCTTATCTGTATTAATATATTTGCTATTTTCAAAAACAGAATAAAAAATATGGTTCAAAAGAGTATTTAAGAAGATGAGCTCCACAATCCATTTGAGTTCAGTTTAAACACATTGAATCTCAGTCCTGCTATTTACTAACTCTGTAACATTAAACTAGTTAGTTAGCCAAGACTCAGATCCATACTTCTTGAACAGGATGAAATAATAGTTCCTAACTTACAAGATTATTGTGCTAAATGAGATAATCCATGTAAATCAATCAATACTGTATCTAGCAAAAAAAAAAAAAGCAAATATATATTGTTATTAACATAGAACTTTAAATGCAAGCTAAAGAAAATAAAAGCTATATCTCAATACTACTGAATAATACACTTAGAAATAGTTAAGATGGATTCCTGGACAAGCTGGCCCAATAGGAACATCTCCAGTCTGCAGCTCCCAACGAGATCAAGGTAGAAGGTGGGTGATTTTTGCATTTCCAACTGAGGTACCTGGCTTACCTCATTGGGACTGGTTAGACAGTGGGTGCAGCCCACAGAGGGTGAGCAGAAGCAGAGCGGGGCATTGCCTCACCTGGGAAGTACAAGGGGTCAAGGAACTCCCTGTCCTAACCAAAAGAAGTCGTGAGAGACTGTGCTGTGACTGATGGTGCTATCCGGCCCAGATACTATGCTTTTCCCATGATCACCGCAACCCACCAACTAGGAGATTCCCTCAGGTGCCTACACCACCAGGGCCCTGGGTTTCATGCACAAAAATTGGCAGCCATTTGGGCAGATACCAAGCTAGCTGCAGCAGTTTTTTTTCATACCCCAGTGGCACCTGGAATGCCAGCAAGACAGAACCCTTCACTCTCTTGGAAAAGGGGCTGAAGCCAGAGAGCCAAGTGGTCTAGCTCAGTAGATACCACTCCCAAGAAGCCCTTCAGGCTAAGGTCCACTGACTTGAAATTCTCACTGCCAGCACAGCAGTTTGAAGTCGACCTGGGATGCTTGAGATTGGTTGGGGGAGGGGTGTCTGCAATTACTGATGCTTGAGTAGGTGGTTTTCCCCTCGGAGCCTACTGCAACTCAGCAAAACCTCTGTAGCCACATTGCCTCTCTAGATTCCTCCTCTCTGGGTGGGGCATCTCTGAAAGAAAGGCAGCAGCCCCGGTCAGGGGCTCATAGATAAAACTCCCATCTCCCTGGGACAGAGCACCTAGGGGAAGTGGCGGCTGTGGGTGCAGCTTCAACAGACTTAGACGTTCCTGCCTGCCAGCTCTGAAGAGAGCAGCAGATCCCCCAGCACAGTTCTTGAACTCTGCCAAGGGACAGACTGCCTCCTTAAGTGGGTCCCTGACCCCCATGCTTCCTGACTGGGAGACATCTCCCAGGAGGGATTGATAGACACTTCATATAGGAGAGCTCTGGCTGGCATCTGGTGGGTGCCCATCTGAAACAAAGCTTTCAGAGGAAGGAGCAGGCAGCAATCTTTGCTGTTCTGCAGCCTCTGCTGGTGATACCAAGGCAAACAGGGTCTGGAGTGGACCTCCAGCAAACTCCAGCAGACCTGAAGCAGAGGGCCTGACTGTTAGAAGGAAAACTAACAAACAGAAAAGAATAGCATCAACATCAACAAAAAGGACATCCACACATAAACCACATACGAAGGTTGCCAACATCAAAGACCAAAGGTAGATAAATCCACTAAGATGAGGGAAACACAGGTGCAAAAAAGCTGAAAATTCCAAAAACCAGAATGCCTCCTCTCCTCCAAAGGATCACAACTCCTCGCCAGCAAGGGAACAAAACTGGATAGAGAATGAGTTTCACAAATTGACAAACTAGGCTTCAGAAGGTGGGTGATAACAAACTCCTCCGAGCTAAAGGCGCATGTTCTAACCCAATGCAAGAAAGCTAAGAACCTTGAAAAAAGGTTAGAGGAATTACTAACTGAATAACCAGTTTAGAAAAGAACATAATTGACCTGATAAAGCTGAAAAACACAGCACCGGAAGTTTGTGAAGCATACAGAAGTATCAGTAGTCAAATTGATCAAGTGGAAGAAAGGATATCACAGATTGAAGATCAACTTAATGAATAAAGCATGAAGATAAGATCAGAGAAAAAAGAATGAAAATGAACAAACAAAGCCTCCAAGAATATGGAATTACATGAAAAGACCAAACCTAAGTATGATTGTTGTACCTGAAAGTGATGGGGAAAATGACACCAAGTTAAAAAAACACTCTTCAGGATATTATCCAGGAGAACTACACCAATCTAGCAAGATAGGCCAACTTCAAATTCAGGAAATACAGAGGACACCACAAAGATACTCCTCAAGAGGAGCAACCCCAAGACACACAATTGTCAGATTCACCAAGGTTGAAATGAAGGAAAAAAATGTTAAAGGCAGCCAGAGAGAAAGGTCGGGTTACCCATAAAGGGAAGCCCATCACACTAACAGTGGATCTCTGCAGAAACCATACAAGCCAGAAGACAGTGGGGCCAATGTTCAACATTCTTAAAGAAAAGAAGTTTCAACCTAGAATTTCTCACACAATGGGAGACTTTAACATGCCACTGTCAATATTAGACAGATCAAGGAGATAGAAGGTTAAAAAGGATATCCAGGACCTGAACTCAGTTCTGCCCCAAGCAGACCTAATAGACATCTACAGAACTCTCCACCCCAAATCAACAGAACATACATTCTTCTCAGCACCACATCACACTTATTCTAAAATTGACCACATAATTGGAAGTAAAACACTCCTCAGCAAATGCAAAAGAATGGAAATCATAACAAATAGTCTCTCAGACCACTGTGCAACCAAATTACAACTCAGAATAAAGAAACTGACTCAAAATCGCACAACTATATGAAAACTGAACAATCTGCTCCTGAGAGACTACTGGGTAAATAACAAAATTAAGGCAGAAATAAATAAGTTATTTGAAACCAATAAGAACAAAGATACAACATACCAGAATCTCTGGGACACAGCTAAAGCAGTGTTTAGAGGGAAATTTATAGCACTAAATGCCCACAGGAGAAAGCAGGAAAGATCTAAAATCGACACCTTAATATTACAATCAAAGAACTAGAGAAGCAAGAGCAAACAAACTCAAAAGCTAGCAGAAGAAAAGAAATAACTAAGATCAGAGCAGAACTGAAGGAGATAGAGACATGAAAAACCCTTCAAAAAATCAATGAATCCATGAGTTGGTTTTTTGAAAGGATTAACAAAATAGACCACTAGCAAGACTAATAAACAAGAAAAGAGGGAAAAATCAAATAGACACAATAAAAAAATGACAAAGGGGAGATCACCACTGATCCCACAGAAATACAAACTACCATCAGAGAATACTATAAACACCTCTACACAAATAAACTAGAAAATCTAGAAAAAATGGATAAATTCCTGGACACCCACACCCTACCAAGAATAAACCAGGAAGAGGTCAAATCCCTGACATAAAATAAACTACGATAGTGGCTTTAGTATTTCTGAATACACAATAGCTAAGACCCAAACTGGGATTAGATACCTCACTATGCTTAGCCCTAAACCTCAGTAGTTAAATTAACAAAACTGCTTGCCAGAACACTACAAGCAATAGCGTAAAACTCAAAGGACTTGGCGGTGCTTTATATCCCTCTAGAGGAGCCTGTTCTATAATCAATAAACCCCGATTCACCTCACCATCTCTTGCTTAGCTTATATACTGCCATCTTCAGCAAACCCTACTAAAGGTTGCAAAGTAAGCACGAGTATCTTCATAAAAACCTTAGGTCAAGGTGTAACCCATGAGATGGTAAGAAATGGGCTATGTTCTCTACCCCTAGAAAACCCCACGACAACCCTTATGAAACCTAAGGGCCCAAGGAGGATTTAGCAGTAAATTAAGAGCAGAGTGCTTAATTGAATAAGGCCATCAAGCATGCACACACCACCTGTCACCCTCCTCAAGAATATTTTAAGGATTAACTTAACTAAACCTTCTATGTATTTATATAGAGGAGATAAGTCATAACATGGTAAGTGTACTGGAAAGTGCACTTGGATGAACCAAGGCCAATAACAAGTTCTGAAATTGAGGCAGTAATTAGTAGCCTACCAACCAAAAAAAGCCCAGGATGAGACAGATTCACAGCCAAATTCTACCAGAGGTACAAAGAGGAGCTGGTACCATTCCTTCTGAAAGCAGTCCAAATAGTAGAAAAAGAGGGACTCCTCCCTAACTCATTTTATGAGGCCAGCATCATCCTGATACCAAAACCTGGCAGAGACACAACAAAAAAGAAAATTTCAGGCCAATATCCCTGATGAACATCGATGTGAAAATCCTCAATAAAATACTAGCAAACCAAATCCAGCAGCACATCAAAAAGCTCATCCACCACAATCAAGTTGGCTTCATCCCTGGGATGCAAGGCTGGTTCAGCATACACAAATCAATAAACGTAATCCATCATATAAACAGAACCAATGACAAAAACATCATGATTATCTCAATAGATGCAGAAAAGGCCTTCGACAAAATTCAACCACGCTTCATGCTAAAAACTCTGAATAAACTAGGTATCGAAGCTATGTATCTCTATGTATCGAACGGCATTTTTGACAAACCCACGGCCAATGTCATACTGAATGGGCAAAAGCTGCAAGCATTGCCTTTGAAAATCGGCACAAGACAAGCATGCCCACTCTCACTATTCCTATTAAACATAATATTGGAAGTTCTGGCCAGGGCAATAAGGCAAGAGAAAGAAATAAAGCATATTCAAATAGAAAGAGAGAAAGTGAAGTTTTCTCTGTTTGCAGATGACATAACTGTGTATTTAGAAAACCCCATTGTCTCAGGCCAAAATCTCCTTAAGCTTATAAGCAACTTCAGCAAATTCTCAGGATACAAAATCAATGTGCAAAAATCACAAGCATTCCTATACACAAATAATAGACAAACAGAGAGCCAAATCCTGAGTGAACTTTCATTCACAATTGCTAAAAAGAGAATAAAATACCTAGGAATACAACTTACAAGGGATGTGAAGGACCTCGTCAAGGAGAACTACAAACCACTGCTCAATGAAATAAAAGATGACACAAAGAAATGGAAGAACATTCCATGCTCATGGATAGGAAGAATCAATATCATGAAAATGGCCATACTGCCCAAAGTAGTTCATAGATCCAGTGCTATCCCCCTCAAGCTACCATTGACTTTCTTCACAGAATTGGAAAAATCTACCTTAGATTTCATATGGAACCAAAAAAGAGCCTGTATAGCCAAGAAAATCCTAAGTAAAAAGAACAAAGCTGGAGGCATCTTGCTACTTGACTTCAAACTATACTACAGGGCTATAGTAACCAAAACAGCATAGTACTGGTACCAAAACAAATATATAGACCAATGAAACAGAACAGAGGCCTCAGAAATAACGCCACACATCTACAACCATCTGATCTTTGACAAACCTGATGAAAACAAACAATGGAGAAAGGATTCCCTATTTAATAAATGGTGTTGGGAACACTTGCTAGCCATATGCAGGAAACTGAAACTGGACCTCTTCCTTACACCTTATACAAAAATTAACTCAAGATGGTTTAAAGACTTAAACGTAAGACCTAAAACCATAAAAACCCCAGAAGAAAACCTAGGCAATACCTTTCAGGACATAGGCATGGGTAAAGACTTCATGACTGAAACATCAAAAGCAATTGCAACAAAAGCCAAAATTGACAAATGAGATCTAATTAAACTAAAGAGCTTCTTCACAGCAAAAGAAACTATCATCAGAGTGAACAAGCATCCTACAGAATGGGAGAAAATTTTTGCAATCTATCCACCTGACAAAGGACTAATATCCAGAATCTACAAGGAACTTAAACAAATTTACAAGAAAAAAAAAAAAAAAACATCAAAAAGTGGGCAAAGAATATGAACAGACGCTTCTCAAAATAAGACATTTATGCAGCCAACAAACATATGAAAAAAAGTTCATCATCACTGGTCATTAGAGAAATGCAAATCAAAACCATAATGAGATACAATCTCACACCAGTTAGAATGGTGATCATTAAAAAGTCAGGAAACAACAGATGTTGGAGAGGATGTGGAGAAACAGGAACTCTTTTGCACTGTTGGTGGGAGTGTAAATTAGTTCAACCATTGTGGAAGATGGTGTGGCAATTCCTCAATGATCTAGAATCAGAAATAGCATTTGACCCTGCAATCCCATTACTGGGTATATACCCAAAGGAGTATAAATCATTCCATTATAAAGACACATGCACACGTATCTTTATTGCAGTACTATTCACAATAGCAAAGACTTGGAATCAACCCAAAGGCCCATCAATGATAGACTGGATAAAGAAAATGTGGCACATATACACCATGGAATACTATGCGGCCATAAAAAAGAATGAGTTCATGTCCTTTGCAGGGACATGGATGAAGCTGGAAACCATCATTCTCAGCAAACTAACACAGGAACAGAAAACCAAATACCGAAATACAGCATGTTCTCACTCATAAGTGAGAGTTCAACAATGAGGACACATGGACACAGGGAGGGGAACATCACACAGGGAGGCCTGTTGGGGGCTGGGGGCTAGGGGAAGGATAGCGTTAGGAGAAATACCTAACGTAGATGACGGGTTGATGGGTACAGCAAACCACCATGGCACGTGGATACCTATGTAACAAACTGCACATTTTGCACGTGTATCCAGAACTTAAAGTATAATAATAATAATAATAATAATAAAGATAGCTGGCCCAGAAAAATCCAACTATTTCAATGGTGAGCAACAAAAAAGGGAATTGATATCGCATCAAAAGAAAGATATTGGAAAAAGAAATGCAGAAAAGAGAATCAAAAGTTAGCAACATACAAAGAATCCTCAAAATAAAAAATATTCCCCAAAACAGAGGAAATTTGTAAATATTTCAATCATCTATTGCTGTGTAACAAATTACCTAAAGCTTGATGGGTTAAAACAACAACTACTTACATCTTATATTTTTATGGGTCAGGAATTCAGACAGGACTCAACTGGGCGATTCTTCCACTCCACATCTTTTCAACTAGAGTTACTTGGTAGTTTTCAACTGGTGGTTTGGTTGGTCTGGAGATCTAAGTAGGCTTCACTCACATGCCTGGCACTCTGTCAGTAATGTTTGGAAGCTTGGGCTCAGCTGAGCTACTTTTTCACTTTATGTAGTCTCAAAGCCTCCTCACATAGCCTCTCCACCATGGTGGTCTCAGGATAGTCAACCTTCTTACATGGGAGTTCAACATTCCAAGAGAAAGACAGTAGAAGTTCACAGTTTCTTAAGGCCTGGGTACTGAAACAAGCATAGCTAGTTTCTCTGCTGTACTCTATTTAGCAAAGCGGTCACAGATGTCACCTGGATTCAAGGCAAGAGGACATAGATCCCACCTCGTTGAGAGGAGAGTCATAGAGTTTGCAGCTATCTTTAATCCACCACTGTAATCAGGACTTTCGCCATGAACTATAAATAAATAAATAGCTTTTATGAAGGAAGGAATGCTACAGAAAGAAATGTAAGAATCAGGGAGAAGATGGTAAGACAAGGGGATAGGAAATGTAAGCTGGCACAACCCCACTCCCCCAAAAAGAAGTAGAAGTCAAAAATAAAACCATCATATATCCCAAATATCCCAAGGGTTAGATTCTTCAAAAAACACTGTAAAGCAATGTTTCTCATACCTAAAACACATGAGACTCAGCTGGGGATTTTGTTGAAACACCGATTCGAATTCAGTAGGTCTGTGATAGGGCCTGAGAGTCTGCATTTCTAGCAAACTCCCAGCTAGTATTTTTCAGTGGATGACACTTTGAAGTAGAAAGGCCCTGTGGGATGTAGAAGAAAAGAATAAGAAACTACATTACTTGAAAATAAAGGAAGGGTTTTTAAAATTACAGGTTAAATGACAGAAGCAGAGGAGCAAAACAAATTCAACTTACAAATAACAAAACCAAGAAAACACTAAAACAAATATGGGGATTAGAGTCACTTAATTGGGACCCTAATTCCTAATTTGGACCCTAATTTTATGGGACTCCTGTGTCCCAATAAAGTAGAAAAGATTTTTTTAAAAAAATGAAAAATGGGAAGGAAGAGTGAAGGGGAAGTGGAAGGTATAATAATAAATAATAGTAATAAATACCTTGAATTCTGAATCTGTAATCGCTGGAAGTCAAAGGATATTGTTTAGAGCTGGTAGATCAGTAACAGAAGCATAAGCACATGTAGTAATACAAAGGTAAACACTAAGATACTAAATACAACACAGAGGGGAAGGAAGAGGAAAAAGCAAATTTTATCTTTCCAATATCAAGAAATGGTAGAGCTTATCAACAGTTGCACTGATATGCCTAGGTGCGCTGAGACAGTGATACCCTTAGGCCCTAGTGCCACTGGAGAGCTTGAGGCCGCAGAAGAAACCCACCCTCACCCAGGCCAGCCACCTTCAGATGTCTCATCCATTAACCAAAATGTGTCATGCAAAATACCATCTTTTAGGTATGCCATGATGTGAACTAGGCTGAGAAGCACTGAATTATGGAACTAAAGATTTTATAAGTAGTCATAATTATGAAGATAACCATTAGAATAAAACTACAACTTTTTATATGTTAGAAGAATTCAACGCATAAGACACACACACCCACTCATACATGCATAAGGAGAGAGCAAAGCAAATAAAAGGTCCGGTGAACAATTTACACTGTCTATGTAAATAATATAACAAAACAACAAAAGTAACACCAAAAACATCTATCTTACCAATTAATGTAAATAAACTTGAGTCATTTATTTTTAAAAACAACTTTAGATTGGATCACAAAACAAAACCTAACTCCAAGCTTTATATAGGAAGCACTCCTGAAACAAAGCAATTCAAGCAGGTTGAAAACAAAAGAATGGGTAAATGTGTACTAGGCAAAGGTAAACAAAAAAAGAACATTAGACTTGATGTTCATATCAAGCAAGACAGAATTCAGACTACAAAGCACTAAACATGTCCAAAAAAAGACATTTTATAATGCCAAAGAATGCAATTCACAATGCAAATTAAACATTTATTTAATGCCTAGGCAGTAGTAGTCATAAATATTCAGAAATATACTAGTACTTGTAGATTTTGATTCAGCTATCTGAGTTCATGAATATTATGGAGACAGAAAAGAAAAAAAATCAAAGACTTAAGTAACAAGATATAGTTAATCTGTATTGAACGCTGCACCTTGAAAGTATACTACACTATTTTCAAGTGTCCATGGAACATACTCTTATATATGAACATGCATTAAGCCACAAAGAAAACTTTAAGAATCCCCAGAAAGTAGGAAAAGTATAGAAAAATTTTCTGACCACTATGTAATAAACTAGAAATTCAAAAACAAAAGTGGAAAACAAAAAGACATTTCTATCTAAACATTTTTAAACTCTCCATTAATCAACTCTTGGGTTAAAAAAGAAATATAAACCCCAACCAGAGGATTTTTGTAAAACAATGATGATAAAAGCACTGTATTTCAGAACCTATGATGAACAGGTAAAATCAGGCCCAAAGGAAAATTGATAGTCTTTAATACATTAATTTAAAAGATGAAAAATAAATGGATTTAGAGTCTAACTCAAACTGCTAGGAAAAAAAGTAATAACAAAATAAACCAAAAAGAGAGAAGTAACCAGTTAAATGAAGAAATTAATGAGTTTGAAAACAATAAAAAGAAAGTAATACTAATGAATACAAAAGCCATACTAATGAATACAAAAGCTGACTTTAAAATAAAAATATCTCTAAGTTGAGTAAATTACTAGCTGACCTAATCAAGATAAAAAGTACAATTGTGGAAATGTTTAAAATAATAAAATGAAAACAAATAGGAAAATAAGGGAAATTTTAAAAACCTTAAAGAATAGTCAACTCTGAAAACCAATTAGAAAACCTGGCTGGATTAAATAGCTAACTTTTAGGAAAATATAATTTACTAAAATGTGCCCAATAAGAGATAGAAAATCTAAACTAACTGATCTCTAGAGAAGAAAAAGAAAAGTTGTCAAAGAACTATGTTCCCACACCCCATCCCCACCCCAGCACACACAGGAAAGCAGCAGGCCCAGGAGTTTCAAGGGAATTCAGTCAAACTTTAAAGAAGTCCATACCAATACCAATCTAGGTTATTTTAAGTGACAGGAAAAGTTCCAAATTCTTTTTAAAATTTGAGCATAACATTGATGTCAAACCTGTCAATGATTTCCCACACATAAAATAAATAGTATTGCAATCGCACAAGATTGTAAAAAATCTTCCATGTAATTTTATCAAGTAGGATATTCAGAGAAGAATGCTTTAATACCAACTGAGTTTTATTCAAGAAATGCAAGGATAGTTCAACATTAGGAATCCATTAATACAAGTCATTATATTGCTCTAGAGGTAATAGAATTATAATTCATTATATTAATAGTTCTATGGAGAAAAATCACATAACCCTCATATTTGACAAAATTTAGGAACTATTTTTATTAAAAATCTCAATAAAATTGAAATATATTAATAATATTATTGTTAATTTCTTAACACAATACAATATAGCCATTTAATCTTAGCAGCAAAAACAGCATGCTTACAAAAGAAAAACACTAAAGCATTAGTTTGGAATCTTGGCTGCACATGGAATCGCTTGGAAAGCTTAAACAATGCCAACACTTGAGTCCTGCTTCCAGAGGTTTTGGTTAGTCAGTCCAGGGTGAGGCCTAAACATTAGGATTTTTAAAAGCTCCCAAGTTATTCTAATGTGCAGCCAAGCTTGAGAACCACTGCACTAAAGTTATTTCCTTTATAATCAGAAACAAAGTCAGGGATACCTTCTGTTAACATCATTATTTAATATAATAGTGGAGGTAAAATCATACGATTAATGTTGTATTGGAAGTCAATGCAATCGTATAGGAGACAATTATAAAATTTCAAAAGAAGAAGTTAAACGTATCACTATTTCAGATTATACATTCGGGGAGGTAAAAAAATTCAAAAATCTCATCTTGAATTAAAATACTACTGCAGGCAACAAGAAACTTCTTTGAGATAGTTGAGTACAAATAATACATAGCAATAAATAGTTTTCAGAAACCACAGTGGATATAACATATAATGAAAGACAATGACCTATTTATATTAGCAACAAAAATGTAAGTATCTAGCAAAAAACAAATAGAAATGTACAAGTCCTATAGGGAGAAAACTTGAAAACACTACGAAGGATACAAAGGAGGACTTGAACAAATTGAAAGATATATCATTACTGGATAGAAATGCTCAGCATCATAAAAACATAATTCTCTAATCTGATTTACAAATTTAATGTCATGTCAATGAATAGGCCAATATCTTTAAACTAGGTCAATTTATTCAAACATTCATATGGAAAAGAAATAACGATTAGCCAAGATAAATCAGAAGAATACAGTAAAAGGCTTACTAACCTTAACAAATATTAAAACATATAGTAAAGCCTCAATAATTAAAACTATGGTGCATGCATAAACAAACTAACCAATGGAACTGAGGAGAGACCACAGAAATAGACCCAAGTATACACAAAAATTTAGTACATGGCAAGGGTGGCATCTCAATGGGAATAAGATGGACTATTTTTTTATTTATTCATTCATTCATTCATTTTAGAGACAAGGTCTTACTCCATCACTCAGGCTGGAGTACAGGGGCATGATCATAGCTCACTGCAGCCTCCTGGGCTCAAATGATCCTCCCACCTCAGCCTCCGAAGCAGCTGGGATTACAGGCATGAGCCATGGCACCTGGCAAGACGGGCTATTCAACAGAAGATATTTGGCAAACTGGGAGGTCACCTGGAGAAAAAATTTGTTTATCTATATCTCACACTGTATACCAGGATAAATTCTAAATGTATAAATGATTTAAATAATTTTTTAAAAGGGCACTAGAATAAAACACAGGGGAATTCCTTCATTATCTTGGAATGAGGATAACTTCCTAAGACTCAAAATCAAGAAGCCATTTTAAAAGTGAGAAAAATTGACTCCATAAAAATAAAAAGAGACTTTAGATAAAGAACATATAAAGCCAAAAGACAATGGAAAATCGGAAAAATATGTTACAAAAACATTTGTGATACATAAAAAGCTAAACTACTAATACATAAAGTATTTCTGGAAATCAATAAGAAAAAGATTATCGACATAGAAATAGGCAAAGGATAAGAACAGACCAGTCTTCCAAAAAGGAATTCAAACGACTCTTAACTATGTAAAAAACGCTTGATCCTACACACAATAATAATAATACAAATGAAAACTACATTCAAACATCCTATTTCATTTATTAGATTGGCAAAATCCAAAAGGTAGTAACACATTTTATTGGAAAAGCCACGGGGAAAATAAGCAGTCTCACAGACAATTGGTGAAAATATACATTGGAATACCTATGGAAGGCATTTTGGCAATATTCATCAAACTTACAAATGCATACAACTTTTGACCTAGCAATTCCAGTTCTAGAGATCTGTCTTGTGGATATACTTGTACACAAATATGAAGTGTACTAGGCTCTTCTGTGCAACATGTTTTATAATAGCAAAAGATTGTGTACTGCATAGTGCCCATCAATAAAGAATTGGTTAAATAAATATGGCATTCAAGGGAATGCTGTGTAGTTCTCAAAAAGAGGAGGCATTCTATAAAATGCTGAGGTAGCTGAAGAAGAATCCTAGTTTATATATTTTAAATGAAAAAATCTAGGGTAGAACAGCATATATTACATGCAACCTTTTATTTTTAAAGAGAAGTGAGAATGTATATTATTTTTTGTTTAATTATTTACAAAATACATTCTAGAAGAAAATACAAAAAAAAACTAAGAATAGTTACATGTTTGGGATGATGATAAAGACCTGAGTGTATGGAAGATAATGAAAGGGAGATATTTGTGTGTGTGTATGTGTTGTGTATACACACACATATAAACATATATATGTATAATGTAAGTATTATCAATTCAAATCATATTTTTAAGAGAATAGACTGAGGATAGTGAGGCACAGAGAAGAAAGTTTTGCCTGAAGATGAAAAACTACATGGTGCTTTATACTCTGGATATTTAAAAGAAAGCCTTCCTATGGACCACAATGAATAGCTCTCTCTCTTAAGATGTTAGGTTCTTGGTGTTTAAACGATAACTAAGTCACAGCAATTAATAAATGTGTTTCCCCATAAGGGTAAAAATATTATGATCTGTTATTTTTTTCCTCCAGCTCATTATTTACCCTATGAGAAAACACACAATAAAATGGTATATAGCAAATTTTTGCAATTCTAACCATGTATAGAACTATGTATTTGTTGTCAAAAACATACTGAAAGATAATTAAGAATTTATCTTTTGAATTCTGACATAGAGGAAAGAACACTTTATATGAGGATATGAAGATAGGTGTGAAGATTCTAAAGGTAAATGTAGGTTAATTCTGAAAGCTTAAATATTCCTATTTCTGTAAAATTTTACTTTTGCATCTAATTATACTTTCTTTTCTTAGATGGAAGTTTCTCTTTCGGGGGTGATTTTGAACCGACTGTGAAAAGAAAGAAGGACTAGATAAGAAAGTCTTAATATTTCTATTTCTGTGCAATAATTTGAAAAGAAATGAATAAATACACATATGTTCTTATATGTGGGGCTGGGGTGCAGGAGTATAGTTCACTATTAGAAAATATGTCAGTATGTGAAGGAAAGACATTGCCTGGAGCTGAACTGTCACCAGTGAACTACAGCTGGCCTTAAAGGAGAGACAAGAAGAGGTGGAAAGCAAACCCACAGGACCAGGCTGCTGCCATGAGGGGGCATCGTTAGTCTGGGACAGCTTGGTTGCTGCCTTTAATGACGGGAAAAATCAGAGTAGCTTCTGAGAGCAAGAAAGAAAAGCAGGGAGAAAGTTAGGCGTTATTGTACTCTAAAGTCAGGGTCCTATCTTCAAAGGGTATCTCCATTGGCACTAATAAAATGAAATTACTTAAAAGCATATATTTATTTAATAACAAAACTCAATGTGTGAATAAATATGTATTCTACATAAAAGAGAAAAGAGAAAATCTCACCAGTCAAAACAAATCACTGCTAAATTTTAATTGCATTGCCTCATACTGTGCTGACAGGAAAAGGCAGAAGGCAGTACATTGCTGTCAAATTATGCCAGAAACTGCCTGATTTCTGTCATAAAAGACAGATTATTTTTTTAATGTGCAATTCAATTATTCAAAGTTCAACATGCCTACTATAGTACTCAATAAATGTTGGTTGACAATCATGATTTTCTGTGTTTCAGGTTTGGAATTTGGGGCTATTTTTAAATAAAACTTTTAAAGCATAGGAGCTTGTGTTTCGTTGTGACATTTTGCTTCCTTATTTCATATTTAATGTAATCATTGTCCCTTGATTTTAACCTGTGGTTACTTTCTGGGCTTATTCAAGCTCCATTAACAGTTTTGGAATATTGCTCTTTTATTGATTTACCTGAATCAGTATTTCTTATATATATCCTCAATTTAAAAGGTCGACAAAGTCTCCAAAGATATATCACAGCTCATTTAACCAGGATTTTAAGTGAAATCAAAGGTGGTTTTAGCAGCACACAATAGTCACAGGTATACATTTATCCTACAATATGTTAATGGGCAAGTGATTAAGCTGCAGATATCCTAGGAGTCCTCTCCATTATTTATATATGAATCTGCATGAGTTACAACTTCAGCTATTCCTCTCTTTCAACATAATGTTTCTCTATGCGTGGTTCTTATAGGCATGAAGCACACTTGGCCATTTCATACTATATGTATCTTCTGGATTTATCCCTTGTCACTCTACAATTAGGTTGCAGTAAAACTGGTGTTACATTTGCAGTATCTAAGTGATGCCACGTACTTTAACTAAACTAGAGGTATAAATTACTCTGCACCAGCTGAAAACAGAGTCTGGCAGAAGAAAGGAAAGGATGGGATTATCTTTGAAATTCCTCACTTGCTATTTCTGACCTTTCCCACATCAGCATTTTAAAGGTAATTTCTCTGATTGCACAAAGATAAGTAGTTCCACCAAGGTGGAGCTGATGATCTGAGGCAGTTTGGAGTAACATAGAGAAACTTTTGAAATATACTCAAAAGGATCATATTTAAGTATTCATCACATAACTATATATTAAATATATATAATTTTACATTGTAAATACCTACTCTGTGATGTCCACAGTTTGAGGGGATTTCTAAACATTATCTCAAATCCTTGTAATACTGAGATTTGGACAATTGATAGATGGGGAAACTGAGACTTAGAGAGTTAGATAATTTCCCCCAGAGTGTCACTGTTAAAAGGAGTGGCAAAGATTGAAATCCAGACATTTTTCATTCTAAAGCCTGAGGTATTGGCACTCAAACCATGTTGTATGAACATGGAAGATTACACTATTGACTTCAGAATTTGGGAAGATGCTTTCATTTCTTTGAAACAGCTTTTACGTTTCGCCTCCCATCACCCGTCTCAGAACCACCATCAGCCTAATCTCGTTCCCCTTTATCTCACTTATAGATGGTCACACTGTGAGAAAGCAAGGAGCTTAAGACGCTAATATATCTGCATTAATATAGTCTCTATTACTTTGAAGGAGGTAGTTACCTCCTCAGAGCCTCATTTGCAAAGTACAGATAAAAGCAAAGTGATCAGGGATATTAAATGAAATCACATTTGTGGATTGTAGTCTATCTTCAAAAATGGTTTCCCGCTTTCTTTCCTTTCTACAACAGTTGCCTTGATGGTATTTGGGGCACTAGGTTATTTTCTGCCCCTAGTCTCCACTCAACCTGCATCATCACGAAATTAAGTTCTGTAATGAAAAGAAGCCTTGAGCAACAGGTGTAAATTGGAGTGATACCTAATTTACTGAGTTTTGTGGCATGCTACATCACTTCTCTGACTGTTTACCAGATATAGACACTCCTCTGTAGCAAATCAATTCATAAATTTGTTTCTTGGATATCTTCCAGTAGGAGACCAATTTACATGGGACTCTCAAAATAGCCACCACACATTCTCAAGGGTTCCTCAGAGCCACTTTTAGCAATCAAGAAACCAGGGCACCATGGATGAGGTCAGGGGTGGAAACTGGGCAGTGGAGTCACAAGAGGAAGCTTCCTCTGCTATTCAGGACTGCCTAGGTTGCAAGGGGCCAGAACAATCCAAACCAACCATAAAACATGAACTAACAAAAGAGGGATTTATTATGTCATTAATTAAAGATGCATGTGTGGCTGGATAGGAGCTCAAAGGATATCTTTATGACCTTGTTTCTCCCTTCCAGGTCAGCTCTCTGTTGGCACAGATCTCAGAATGGTTCTTCCTCATTGGTGCAAAGTAACCACAGCAGTTCTTCTCATGCCTTTTCAATTCAGTGGAAGCAGAACACTTGTCTCTGTTCTAGCATTCTCATAATTCATATATCATAACATGCTATGTACTATAAGGAGATTAAGCTTCTGATTAGGTCCACCCTTGACACAACCTGATGTGCTGATTTTCTTGGGCCTGGATTACTTATTCTGTCCTGGAGACAAGGCTCAAGTCCTATTTACACCTAGGAGTGAGGGATCTCACCAAAAATTAGAGATATTAGATACTACCCACAATGCTGTGCATCATTTAAAGGTTAGAAATGACTTTGTGGTACCTGGCCTATCCCTTCATTCAGAACAGTCATTCCTTGACTCCAGAACTATGGGAAAATGAATTTCTGTTACTATTTTTTTTTTAAAGGACAAAAATTCTTCCTATAGCACCATTCTTGCTGTCTAACTTCCACATCCAGAGAAGGCAGTCTGTCAACTTAAATCTGCGTCCAGCTGGTGTCCATATGGAGTTCACGTGGGGAAGAGTACATGGGATGTAGCTTCCTAAGTCAGCTCAGGTATTCCTGTTTCCAAAGCCTAGGAGAGCTTTCTGCACAGCCATCTGCAGGGAAACTGTATCAGGCAGACCTGTGTGGCCCAGACACCAAGAGACATCAGATAAGAAAAAGAAAAGCCCTTTCTCACCAACTATTTCAGGTTGGTGGAGCCTCCGGGTGGTGAAAATGAGCCAGCACTAATGGCTTTGCTAATCAGAAACAGTGACCGAGATAAAAATCTTAATTTTCTGTTCCCTAGACCTTGTAGTGTTGTATCATATATTCATGAACTAACAATTTTATAAAATCATAAACAATGGGAAACTAGGACTAAAAATTACCCTCCTTTACCTGGTGAAAAAGCAGAGACCCAGAGAGGAATAAATTATCACTTGGGATCACACAGCAAGTTGAATGACACATTCAAAAAAAAATTAAATCTAAATTCTATATTTCAAATTTTCTGGGGTAAGAAAACTATATTTATTTGTATATCTGCATGATGGTTTCATAGTCATAATTACATAAAATTATGATTTATTATAATTTTAGTGTAATAATGTGCCATTCCAGAAATACTTTAGCTAATTTGTCAACTTGGGGTTTCCTGGATCATGCAAGAAGTATAAATTTGAAACCCAAACACATCCTAAAACTTGGTGGCTTAAAACAATTACTTGTTTTTGCTACCTAGAGCATAGGTGAAAATTAACAAGTTTGATGTGGATTGTCTCCCTTTGATGTGGAAAGATTTCCTTTTTTCTAGTTTTCTTTTTGACCAAGGTGGCATTTGGAGGATCCTACCTCTTTGCAATCTTCTCACCCTGCCACTCTCCACCCTGCATGGACCTAAAGAGTTGCTCCCACATAGTGCCCATCTCCTTCTCTGTTTTCTATTTTCTTTTAAATTTTTGGCCTATGCAATTTTCTTTTACCTTATTTGAATCTCAAGTGTGCATTTGAAAGGCTTTTTAATTATATTTAATTGAAAAAGTTTAGGTATTTTGTGTTGGAAGGATTTATCAGAATTTCAAGTCTGTCCACAGACAATATTTATTTTCACTCTCTTTATTTTAATAAAGTACAGTAATTAATACCAGAATCTACTGGGCATATTTTGTAATTGAGTGAGTCTTTCCTTTGTAAGGAAAAGTGGATATAGAAGAGTCATGACTGAATTATGTTCATCAGTGTTTGGAAAAGCTTAGGAGGCTGAGTAGGAAGAAACCTTGAGGAATTTTGAGAAACCCTCGAGAATGTGTGTTGGTTATTTTGAGAGTCACATGTTGTTCTCCTGCTGGAAGAGTATCCAAGAAACAAAAGTCCACAGGTCTTATTGGGGTACACTTTCTTGATCCCTACCTGTCCCCACAGAAATGGGCCTATATCAGATATCTATTGCTATATAACAAAAAAATCTCAAAAATCTCAAAAAGTAACCTCAAAAATCTAGTGACTGAAACAATTACTTATTTGCACACATTTCTGTGGGTCACAGTTTTGGTTTGGCTTAGCAGTTATGCTGGCCTCACCTGGAGTCACTCAGGTAGCTGCTGTCATCAGGCAATTGACTTGTACTGGGTGGGCTAAGAACTGAAAATCAAAAATAAAATCTTAAATCCCCCCACAAACTGAATGGACTGCCTCTTGGCCAAAGGAGCTCCAGGAAACCCAGAAAGAAATCTGAAAAACTGAATTTCTGGCCATGATGGGTAGGGAATTCACCCACTACCTGATGTTCATCTCCAGTTAAATGATCTAGAGCAGAGGTTCTCAATTTTCAGCATTCACCAAAATTACCTGAAAGACATGTTAAAACCCTGATTGCTGGGTCCCACCTCCATAGTTTATGATTGAGTAGATCTAAGGTGGGACCTAAGAATTTGAATTTCTACAGCATTCCCAGACGATGATGATGCTGGTTGAGGACCACACATTGAAACCACTGACCTAGAGGCACTTCAGTTCAACCGTAAAAAACTAATCATCCTTTTCCAAGACATTCTTCCTGAATTTCATATAAAGGGAATGGCATGATTCAGGTGGTCAAATTAGAAACCAATTGGAATTAAGGATAATAAGCAGTGGGAGTATAGGATCAAGTTGTTCTGGTTACTGTTTCTTCCTTCCGTTTTCCCAGATGCTTCAGTCCTCATCAATTTCATTATCTATTAAACAGAGCCACCTTGTGATAACCTCTAATACATTTTGCCTTAAAATTATTCGATTTCCTCCCTTCCCCTGGCTGAATGAGAGGATTAAGTAATTTTGTTATGAACCTAGCATATTAATAAGAAAGCAGAAACAAGTTTTGCTACTGGAATCAAGATGTTTAATAAGGCCTGTATCCTTTGATACTTGTGAATGAAGTGTCAGAAGATGACAATGTCACACAAGGAGAAGATAGGAGGGCTCTTCCAAGTTTAAAGGTGAAAGTTTCACCAGGGAACCAATTTCTCCTGTCACTTCTTATAATAGTGCTTCATCTTCTTTCACATTTCAAGGGTTGTTACAGTGTTGAGGAGGGGTTAAACCTAGGAGTCTTGCTTTCTTGAATAAGGCTAGTTTAGACTTACTTTTACAAAGCTTGGCCGGAGACATCCATGCCTTACTGCCCATGATATCTAGCCAAGAAAAATTATATGAATCTCTCAGATTTCAAGAATCAGATTGATTCGTAAGTTTCCCAGCACTCTAACGTCTCCAGCAACAGAAAAGAGAGCACTGGATCTCTCTCACCTGGGCTATTTCACCAGTTTCTCCTTAATTACTCCCTTATTTCTACTCCCCACCCGGCATCTGTCTCCTACTAGTCATCAGACTGTTCCACCTAAAACCCAGATCTGATCATGGCATTCCCCTACTTTAGAATTTGTAAGGCTAACCATTGCCTGCAGAAGAGCACGGCCAAGAGTTTGTTGTCATTGTTTAATGGAAGAGAAGCTGTGGCCACAGTAAAAGGGCCATTAATTCCATCCAAAGAATGAAGGCTTTTATCATATAGATAATAAGCCATAGAAGGTTTAAAACAAAGGAATAACACATGGGATTTGCTATTGTTTTCATGCTATTTTCACTCTGATATTAGTATAAAAGGTTAATTTGGAATGGAAAGATGAGGCATCAGAAGACTGGAGACAGGAAAATAGTTTGGAAGCTATTTTGTTAGCAAAAGTCAGAGATGATGAGAAACTGAATAGTATCTAATCTTTAAGAAATATTGCTGTTTTGGCTTTGGTGGTGGTGGTAGTTAAATGAATGAACCAATTTTGAAACTATGTAAATCTCAGCTGGCATGATTGTTGGGATGATGAAGATATAATAGCCTGGTTCTTCTCTGTACTCTTGACTGAGATAAGATCATCCAACTAACTATATTAGCATTTCATAAGCTGTTGGGAGAGCTTGGGCCATCAGCTGAGCTGAGCTTCCTAAGTCCCCCAACATCCAGGATTAAATCAAATGCATCACAGTGATCAGCATGGCCTTTGGGCTTGTCACACTTAACAGCATTTTTTACCTCTCTGTCCTGAGAATTAGATCTTCCCCATGAAGGCAATCATATGCATTTAACACTGGTATGATAAATTCCTTCTTATTTGGTTTTTAAAATTAAGGAAACGGAGTAAGGCAGCAATTCTAGATTGTGTGAGGAAATGTGATAATGATTGGCCTTGTGGGCTCTGGCTCATTTTCTCCTGCCCCTGACTCCCAGTACAAAGTTCTCTCTACTTTATCATGTTACAAGTGGTGGTGGGCATCTAAAATGAGTACAGCTGGGCAGAGGAAGCTGAAATAAAATGTCCTATGGGGAAATTTCTTGTTTTCTAACTCTCAAACTCTTAAGACAATTTTGTAATATAAAATAAATTAGATAAAACATTGAAATATTTGCCCTAAAGCAATTACAGAATACAAACAAAACATAAAAGAATAAAATATTTTAGCACCACCAGCAGAGCTCACAGAGGCCTCACCTACAGTACATACCTATTAAATATTAGAATATCTAAATCATGGATAGAAAATGTATAATAAATAATTAGGAAAATAACCTGAATGAAGCCCATGGCCCCATGTAGTTCATTCTTTGTACTATATAAACTGTTTTAAACTTTGCTAGGTATCTCAAAAAATGTCAAAGGGAGATGTGCAATTTAATTAAAGTATAAAAATTTAAACTTCTCTGTCTGCAGGACTGCCTTTCTCGGTGTCCTTCACATAGGGCACAGCTGGTCCTCAAGTATTTCTTTCAGTTTTGCTCTCAACATCCAACCTTTCAACATGCTCACTGATACCAAGTGACCATTATCTACAATCTATGTATCCCTCTCTCTGTCTCTTTCAAACTATGGTCTCTTTCAGGTCCTTATTATGCTTTCCCTCTAGTTTCTCTGATTTCTTTAATTTAAAAAGATCTCTTGCTTTATTTTTTTTACCTGGATTCTGTGCAACAAGGAAGAAAATTCTTCTCAGAAGCAAAAGGCAAAAGAGGAGACGGCAAGAAGCAATACAGTTATTTTTGTCCCTGTTATACATTAACATTTTTGTCTCTTATAGGAAAAACCAAGAGTAATATGAAATATATTATTAATTTTGACATCAGAATTAGGCAGTGGTTAGAAACATGAGCTCCAGAATCAGAAAAACCTGTGTTCCGATTCTGATTCTGCCACTTACTCCTTTCCTAGGTCTGGGAATCCACATTTGCAAAATGGCAATAAGGTATATGAGGATTGAATTGGATAATTTATGTAAAGCATTTAATATAGTTCCTGGCAAGTTTTATTATAATTATTCATTCTTATCTTGGGGGAAGATAGTCCCTAAGGAACAGGAATTCAGCCCAGAACAATCCTTCCTATTGGCACAAGACATTTAATAACCCAGAAAACAAGTTACTTCTCCATCCTCTCCCCCAGAGAAGTAAATGCCATTTTCTCCCTATGTCACAAAGTATTCCTGCCTTTTCTTGTGGTCACATGGTTCAGCATGGTTCCTGGCAACTCAATACACATCAATGAATTGATTAATGGACTAGTGAAGCAATGAATATCACAGGAACATCAGATACAAACAAGCTAGCAAAGAGCCTGCGAGTATTCCTAGGGACAGAATGAAGTGTGTGCTCCTCTTCAGTTACCCTTGGACCAACTATAACACAGTTTCTGACTGTGAGAAGCTCTCATGAATTGTCCTTCCTCATCAGTTGGCAAAGTAAGTGGTTCATTTGTTCGTTTGTTGAGCATTTTTTGCGCTCCCATTGAATGACAAACATTGTGCTGGGTACACAGAGGAAAAGACAGGGTCCTAACTTTAGGGATGTTTTCTTCAACAGGACAGGAACTATCATAGACCAGTACTTCTCAAACTTAAATGTGCAAACAAGTCACCTGGGGAGTCTTGTGAAAATGCAGATTTTGATTCTACAGTTCTAATAAGCTCCCAAGTTACATCCACACTGCTCAAACTGCCTCTAACTTTGCTACTCAAAGTTTTAAGCCTCAGTTCAAGAGATGTGTAAGTTGTCAATTTAAGGACTCTGGTCCCTGTTAATCCAGTCGAATTACGAATTAGCTGCCTCGTGTCATTTTGTAAAGATTCCCAGATCATATATACCTGGGTCCATCTGATGATTCTGCTGGATCTCAAAGGCAGGAATGAGAGCTGCATATGTGAGAATGTCCTTTGGTGTTAGAAGGGAGGAACCCAAAGGTATCAAGTTTGTTTGACTTGCCAAAAAACTTCCTGAAATCTCAGCAAATTCCCTATTTTAAATGTTTCCCTGTCACTTCCCACAGTGCCCTGCTGAGGAAGTCTGGAGGTGGAGGAAAACCGTATGAAGAGCTTGGGTACAACAGGTACCATGCACACAACAGGTCTCCATGCAAACCAGATTCCACCTCTCCTTACCTATGTGACTTGGCACAAATCAGAAACCTCATGTTTTAGTCTCTAAATCTCTAAAATGGGAAGGCTTATCATTCCAAGCTCGTAGGTATTTTGTATTACGTGAGACAGTCTGCAGAAAGCCCCTTGAACAGGGCCTGCAGTGACGATTAAATGGTATGTGTTATTATTATTGTTATTAGTAAAACTGAGAGCCATAATAAATATTTTTTATCAGTGCTTTGTCAAAGCATGCTGGAGAAAGATAAATCTAAATTAGAGCTATTCTTTTACTCATGTAGTTTAAAATCAGATCCATAATCCTGTGTGAACACAGGTATTTTGTAGTTTGGTCTCTCTGTTAACATGAGAAAAAAAGATGATCAAAAAAGGAGAGAAAAAACAATCACTATTTGAAAGTGAATGAAGGGCGCCCCCCTCCTTCTCAGCCCTTTTTTCTTACTCTGACATCTCAGTGTGTTTTTTTCTTTTAGCTGTGAGTTCTGGGATAGGTGATAACTGCCAGTAATAGGATTAGCATTGATTTCTTTAACAAGAACAGAGATGTGGCAGTTCCAGCCATTTCCTGAACTGCCAGCTTTGAAATATCAAAAAAATAGAGAGAAGAAGAAAAAAGAAAGGAAATAAATAAAAAGGAAAAAATCTGTAGGGGGAGGAAATACAGCTTTTAGAGAAAAGGAAGTGTGTGTGAATCTGACCATGTGTGTCTGAGCATGGACATATGGCCACCCGTGTGCACATAGAGGGATATTAGGAACACTCAGAACACATGCAGATCATGAGAATGTTTTTGTTGTTCTATGATAAAGGATCAAAAGCTTTGTTTCTGTTCTGCTTCAAAAAACGGTTTTAACATTCATTTGGCTTTCTTTTTCTTTCACTGTTAACACATTTACCAGTTGATCTTTCAGAGCTATCCTTGAATCCTGACTTTTTTAACCTTGAAATTCAAACAAAGAAAATAAGTGTCTCAGAGAAAGACTGCAGTAGGCCCTGCCAGACTTCCATTTCTCTGAGACTACAGGAGACCAAAATACAGGGTTACCATTTCCAAATCTCATCCAAGAGTCTCCTTACAAACAGCTGGTGGGCCCTCTGCAGGAGGGGACCCAGATTTTCACTTCCCAGCCAGGTGTTGGGGAGTCTGGCCCCTTTCCAAAATATGCCAAACACAGAGCCAAGCAAGGCACTGCCCACCATTTTCTGGTGCTAGAACCAAAGAGGAAAAAGCACCAGAACAAAGGGTGGGCTTCATCCACATTCTTTAGCTACTTTGAAAGCCACTAGGCCACGCATGGTGGCTCATGCCTATAATCCCAGCATTTTGGGAGGCTAAGGCAGAAGGATCCCTTGAGCCTAGGAGTTCAAGGCTGCACTGAGCTGTGATTGTGTTACTGCACTCCAGCCTGGGTGACAGAGCAAGACCCTGATTCAAAAACAAATAAATAAATACATAAATAAGCAAAACTAGTGTAAAGTAGGGTAAGGTCAAGACACCAAGTCAACACATCTGTCAGCTCTTGAGGCTCAAAATTTAGAAATGGGCAATTTGCTGGAGGAAAGAATTAGAGGAAGGGGTAGCGAAAGATGGTTCTCTTGCCCTGGATGTCTTTTGGGTTGGATATGTATCCAAATCACTACAGTGAATTCAAAAAGAAAAGGAAACTAATCAGTTTAAGGAAGAAACCCATTAAATCAGTTGATTGAGGATTTTACATAGCAGATTATTTTATCAGTTATGATATCACTTATGATGATTATCTTTATTAGCTACTATTAATTGAGTAAGAATTATACACCAGGAACTGTATGAAGTCCTCTGTAATACACTCATTAGCTCTTTTAGTCCTCACAAGAAGAGAGAAACATCAACCTCATCTTACAGATCAAGAAAGTTAAATGACTTGCCCAGCATCACACAGCAATGAAGTAACAAAGCCTGCATTTAACCCCAAATCTGAACAATTCCAATGTCTAGTATCTCTTTAATTCTACTGAGTTCGCAGTTAAAACTCTCTCAAACTACTATTCCTGTAAGGGTACTACATTTCATTTTCTAAGACACTAGTGAGAGTTATTTCCCTGTATTTATTTATTCATTCACTCACCATTCAATCAACATTGGGCACCTGCTGTATGTCATCAACACAGCTAGGCCACTGAACTCAAGATGAATTAGTCAAGGTCCCTGAAAAATGCTCAGAGCTACATAGAGCACACTGACCCAAGAAAAGGTCAGAGCAGAAAAGAACTCCCTCACAAAGGAAAAAAACTACCTTCACAAAGATGAGATTCTACCTAAACTTGAGGGTTGAAAAAGGAATTTATAGAATATACATGTCATAAGTCATTTCTTAGCTGGCTGTAAGCAGCAACTTCAAACTTCCAAAGACAAAAGTCCTACAACACCTTATCAACCAGTTGAAAAATCAAATATTAACTTAAGCAGTTATTTTATCAATATAAATTGTTAAGTAATTATTTTGTTACTTATTCTTGCCAAAATGATATATATTTTTTTCAAGATAGCATTTATTCCTTTCTTTCTGATTGTGAACGTAATGCTTGTTCTTTGAAAAAAGAATAGAAAAATAATATCAGTTAATATATATTATCATATACATGAAAATTTAAATTATTCATAATCCTACTACCTAAAGTCATCTATAAACATTTTAGAATCTTTTAAGTGTATTCCTATATAGTTAGCTATTTTCCCATAATATTAAATTTATAATATGTATATGGCTTTTTGGTGTTTTTACTCATTTCTGACTTCACAATGACTCTTTAGCATTTTCCTGTGTGGTTAAACATTCTCTGACAGCATAACTTCTGACAGCTCCCTACCATCCCACCTACTATATGCCTATTCCATTTCTTCTCTGTAGAACATATAGATAGTTTCCTTTTTGTGCTTGTTTGTAAATTACACCACAAAGAATTTCTTTGGACATAGATCCTTGTTTGCATCTTTAATTATTTCCTAAAGATAAATTCCCAAAGGTATGATTACCTCATCAAAAGTTTAAAACCATTTTAAAGTTTTTGGCATTTATTATTTCTAAATGTATCTTCAGAAATATAGAATCAATTTAGCTTCCCACAGAAGTGCATAAGGGTGCCCATCTGCTTCTCACCAATACTGGATATTTCCATTTAAACCACTTTAGGCCGGGCGCGGTGGCTCAAGCCTGTAATCCTAGCACTTTGGGAGGCCGAGACGGGCGGATCACAAGGTCAGGAGATCGAGACCATCCTGGCTAACACGGTGAAACCCCGTCTCTACTAAAAAGTACAAAAAACTAGCCGGGCGAGGTGGCGGGCGCCTGTAGTCCCAGCTACTCGGGAGGCTGAGCCAGGAGAATGGCGTAAACCCGGGAGGCGGAGCTTGCAGTGAGCAGAGATCCGGCCACTGCACTCCAGCCTGGGTGACAGAGCGAGACTCCGTCTCAAAAAAAAAAAAAAATAAAAAAATAAACCACTTTAAAAGTATTTCTCAATTAAGTAGACAGAAAATTGTATCTTGTTTTTATTTGCTTATCACTGAATACTGATGATGTTAGGCATTTTTCAGACATTTATTACCCACTTGTATTTTTTCTTTTGTCATTTATTCATGTCTTTTGCCCATTTTTCAATTGCTAGGCTTATCTTCTTCTTATTGATTTGTAGGCGTTCCTTACAGATTAAGGCTATTAACCCTTTGTCTGTCAGAGGTGCTGGCACAGTCTTAAACACCAGCTCACAAGTATCATAGTTTCTATTATTTAAAATTCAACTCAGACTTCCCCAAACCTAAAGAAGCCAGCCACACTCTGTGCCTTGGCTCTGAAGCACACACAGACTGTTTTTCCTATGGCTCTCCAAGCCTGCACATACACTCTGGAGCAGATAGTTATTTGCATCTTAGTTTGCTCATTGTTTCATTTGTTCTAAGCTTGTCCCCATCCTACACCAACTGTTCCAAAACTGCTTAAAAACTTCGTTGAAGATAATAAACTGCCCAAATCATCTCTATCTCCTTTCTATCTCTATTTAGCAGTCCTTTTTGTTTTTGTTTTTGTTCTGTTTTGTTTTCATCTTCACACTGTTCACTCTCTAGCCTGTATACCAGAGATCATGATTTTCAAGCATATCTCTAGGAATTTGGCTCTGATTTTTGCATAATCTACAATTTTAAAGTAGGATCTTCTAAGACTGGCATCAGAGACACAAAAATGTAAGAATGATCACTCTCACGAATAACATTCATTTCTTTATTAGCCTAAATTATACCACCTGTGACTTCTCAGAAAAAAAAAAAAAAACACACAAATATTTTTCTCTCTTACAGAGAAGGCGACAGGAAGATATGAGTGGCAATGCCTTGTGGTGATTGTGACTTTCCATGAACTCTCTCTGATCCCCTTGTTAGGGTGATAAATAGAAAGAAGGGGAGATGATCCTACTTAATAATGGCCCAATCACTTTGGATTATTGCTGCCAAATAAAATACAGGTCACCCAGTTACATTTGAACTTCAAATAAAAGTAAATCATTTTTAATAGAAGTATCTTTTATACTTCTGAAATTCAAATTTAACTGGTGTTAGGTATTTTTACTTGCTAAATCTGTCAACCCTGAGTTGGAGAAAAGCCCACTGGGAACTGGGAATTTGTTCAGGAGATACCTATATAGACTTACCCTCTGAGGAAGATTAAAAAGGGAATTTAAGTTAAGAGTGAGTTGAGACAGAGGCTATTGGAACTTATGTATTGGACCTATTGGCAGACATTACATTTAAAACAATCTCTTTTTCCTAAAGGGAGAAACTGTTGTTACAGAAGGAAATGGAAAGAAAGAGAGAGAGAGAGAGAGAGAGAGAGAGAGAGAGAGAGAGAGAGAGAGAGAGAAAGAAAGAAAGAAAGAAAGAAAGAAAGAAAGAAAGAAAGAAAGAAAAGGGAAGGCATCCTCAAGGTCCAAAGCAAGACAGGACTATGAAAATGACTCCCTGTAGGACCGAGAATATATTCCTAGAAACTTGCTCAACATTCTTATTGGATACAAGATTGAACCTCAATGGAAGAGAAACAGAAACTCATAATGCACAAACGAATCCAGAGGAGATAAAAAGGGAGATAGGTGAGGTGAGGAATTATTGAAAAGCTATCAAAAATTAATTAGCAGCATTTTCTCCTTTGACACAATAAAAAGTAGAACTATTTCTTTTAAAATATTAAGTTATTCATACAGAAGGAAAACTTGAGAAGCTCTCTTAGAATGTGGAGGAAGCACAAAAATTTTACATTTTAAATTTCAAAAATAAAAAATAACTAAAAGACTATAATCGGATTGTCTGTAACACAAAAGATAAATGCTTGAGGGGATGGATACCCCATCATCCATGACGTGGTTATTACAATTGCATGCCTATGTTAAAACATCTCATGTACCCCATCAATATACACACCTACTATGTACCCACAAAAATAAAAAATTTTAAAAATGTAGAGGAAACATGAAAAATAAAAGAAAATAGAAAATTACTATTCCTTTGAAGCCAGAAATTGAATAAGCAACATCAGAATCATAAGTGTTATAGGAATAATAGGAGCAGCTAACATAAAAATAGAGTTGAAGTTTCTGGCTTCAGGTAAGATGAAGCAAGCACTCTCTACCTTGTTCTCCCACTGAATGCAGCTTTACAACCTGGACAATTGCATGGAGAAGCCATTTAAAAACTAAATAGTAGCAGGTTGACCAGAATCAAAGAATCACTCAAGAAGCAGTGAAGTTATATTTTTGTTCCACTGATTTCCCCCCCATCTCATCTCAATTTAGTCCAAAACCTAAAAGTGGACACTCAGGTACAGAGAAACCTCCATGAGTAGCTCTCTAGTTCTGGCTCCAGGAGTGGAAAAGGGAACTCTCAATGTTCAGATAGAGTGTGGAAATCCCTGCTTTATTTTTCCTCTTTCTATTCTTGAGTATCTCTGCCTCCAAGGAAGCCCATGTTGGCAGCAGCAAAGGCAGCAACAGAAGTCCTTAGGAGCCAAAACCGAGAGGATGGTAATCTTCTCCTACTAATGGTGATGTGTTCCCAAGAGGATGGGACAAACTCCCAACATCTCTCTCTCTCTCTCTCTGTCTCTGTCTCTCCAAGGACCCCTCTCCCACCTTGTCACCTGGTTCTGGACATAGGAGCAGTATCATAGGAAGGCAGCAGACAGGATAACTAAAGCCCCAGCTTTCTGGTTGCAGGACTGAAAAAAGGAGCCCCAGAGAACAAGATAGTACCAGAAAGATGGCCAAGACAGAGGAGCTTGGGAAAGCAAACCATATAGTTACTCACCTCTAAGTATGCTTGGATCTAATTCTAAACAGCATACCAAAGAATTTGGGAATTGGACAGATAGACCATCACCTAGACCTCGGATTAGCCTCTGGGTGGCACACACATAGGTCAAATTCACTAAAGGCTTTGACATTTTAACAAATATCGAAACCACAACCTACAGAAGGTAGGTTAGAACTAACAGCCTGAACCTATCCTGAACCTTGTAATTGCCTGCAAGAACAAAATATTGGCAATCTCCACAGGATTTACGAAGAGTCACAGAGTCTTATATTCAAAACATCTAGGATACAATGCAAAATTATTCAGTATATGATAAACAAGGAAAATCTCAAAGACAATCAAAGACCCCGACATTAAGATGACACAGATGTTGGAAATACCTGACAAATCCTTTAGAGCAGCTGCTTTATGTTTTTTAAAAAAGAATCTCCAAAAACTAATCATAGTTTTCCTTGGAACAAATGGAAAAATAAAAAGTCTCAGCAAAGAAACAAGATACAAAGAAAAGCCAAATGAAATTTTTAAAATTTAAAAATAATATAACTGAAATTAAAAACTCACTGAGTGGGTTCAGTAGCACAATGGAGATGACAGAGTAAAGGGTCATCAAACTTGAAGACAGTTCAATAGAAATTATCTAATCGGAACAACAAAGAGAAAAATAGATTTAAAAAAATAAAGAGAACCTCAGGAGATTTGGGACAATAATAAAAGTTCCCAGAGGAGAGGAGAGTGAAGTGTTAATAAAGGAATAAAAGAAAACCAGATAAGTGAAGAGGCACACCATATTAATGGATTGGAAGATTCAAATAACAAAGATAGTAATCTGCCCCAAAATAGATTTAACACAATTGTAATCAAATCAAAATCCCAGTAGTCATCTTTGTAGATATAAACAAGCTGACGCTAAAATATATTTTAAAAGGCAAATATTTCAGAATAAATTTTAAATTTAAAACAAAATGAATCTGAAGGGACTCATACTAGCCAATTTTAAAACTTGATACAAAGCTAGAGAGGTCAATACAGTGCCGCAGTGGCAAAGAGATAAACACAGCTCAATTGAACTGACTAAAAAGTCCAGGAATACACTCAAACAAAGAAGCTAAATTGCTCTGGTCCCACCTAACAAATCTTAAAAACAAGACCTCAAAAGATCAAACTGTTTAACTGATCTGAATCTCAAACAAAATTTAAGAATATGTCTAGCACTGAACAAGATAAAATACATAATGTCTGTCATCAAATCAAAACTTACCATGCATGAAAAGGAAAAATTATCATGTATTCAGGAAAATACAACTCAAATGAGGAGAAAAATTAATCAATCAACACCAACTTATACCGATCATAGACCCTGGAGTCAGGAGTAAAATACATTAACATGGTTTTTAAACATCAAAAACCTAAGTAGAAACATAGAGAATTTTTTAAAATATCCAAGTCAGATTTCTTAGGATAGTAACTGCAATGTCTAAGATCACAGGAAGAGGGCGAGAGGTCAGGGGTAGGGGGATTAACAGCAGAAGAAAAGATTAGTAGGCTTAAAAACATAACAGTAGAAACTATTCCAAATGAATACAAAGATAAAATAATAATAATTTTTAAAATGGCATCAGTGAGCTGAAGGACACATTCAGGAGCCTATTCATATGTATAACTGGAGTCCATCAAGATAGGAGTGGGAGAAGAGAAAATATTTGAAGATATAGGGTCTGAAAATTTTCCAGATTTGATAAAAACTATAAACCCACACATACAAAAAGCTCAATAAATCCAAGCACAAGAAACATAGAGAAAACTACATCAAGTCACTTCATAATCAGATTGCTGAAAACTAATCATAAAGAGGAAGTTAAAAAAAAAAAAAAGCCAGAGGGGAAAAAAATCACATACAAAGGAATAAAATTAAGGATGACAGCAGATTTCTTAACAGAAACAATATAAGCAACAAGATAGTGCATCAATCTTTAAAGCACTAAAGGAAAATAAATCTACTTAGAATGCTATATCCAGCAAGAATATCTTTCAAAAAAAGTGGATTTGAAAAAGGGAAAATAGGAAAAACAGATTGTTGAGGGAAAAAAGGCTGAAATAATTAATAGCCAACAGATCTGCACTACCAAGAATAAAACTGTGAAAGAAATCCTTTACACAGAAAGAAAATAAACCACATGGAAAGATGAATCTGCACAAGAAATAAAACACATATGTCCACACAAATATTTGTGTATAAATGTTCATAATAGCTTTATTTGTAATAGTTGAAAACTAGAAACAACCCAAATTTCCATTGGCAGGTGAATGGATACATACACACTGATATATTTATACAATGAAATATTACTTATAAAGAAATGAACTAGTGATACACGCAACCACATGAATGAATCTCAAAATAATCATGCTAAGTGAAAGAATCAAGACAACAAAAGAGTAAATACTATATAATTACATCTATATAAAATTCTGGATAATATAATTGATCTGACTGGAGATGGGGACAGGGTGAGGTAGGAAGGCATGAAAAGGAAAAATTTTAAATAGCCAGAAAGAAACATTTGGAGAAGAGGGATATAGTCATTATTTTCATTGTGGTGGTATTTTCATGGGTATATATGTATGTCAAACTTATCAAATTGTGAGCTTTAAATACATGCAGTTTATTGTATGCCAATTAAATCTCATAAAGCTAGTTTTAAAAAAGAGAGAGAGGTCTCATATTTCCCACTGAGTGGTGGATTCTTAGTCATTTCCATTTAACAAAAAACTGACATTGAGATCATCAAAATTTGCCCTAAAGACGTAGACATGTCATCATGCAAGTTCCCTGACAAAGAAAATGACTATTCTATGCTGTTCTGCTTTTTTAAAAGGTAGTAGAGAGGAAAAACATTTTATTCAGTAATTTTTCAGGTATAGAACCCCAATTGTATAACTATAGTACTCATTTTTAACCAAGTTGTTAACTAAAAATAGATCACTAGCTAAACTTTTCATAATTATGAAGCATAACAAAAGTCTATCTGAACTCTGCAACAAATTTGTGATTAGAGTATTATTAGACCCCTTCTATCTATGATTAAATAGAGACTCAGAGAGGCTACGTTGGCAAGTTAGCCCAAGATCATACAGCTGGTAAATGGCAGTCAGAACTCTTATAACAGGCCTCCATACTCAGAATTATTTTTTCCTACCCAACAAATTGCCGACTTTACCTATTGATTAGAATCTCTCCTCCAAGACCTGTGATAGCAAGGCCATCACCTTCGGCCAAGCATTTCAGTATACTCACTGAAGTTTTATGTTCCTGGCATTCATAGGGGAACAATTAATCCACTACTTCTCTCGTAGTAGATATAGCTGTACCTCATTTGGCTCTACTTCCACAATGTGTCCCAAGTCTCTGTCTCCAGTATACCACCCCAGTTCAAGCACAATCATCACTTGCCTGCATGACTTATCTTTGTCTATGACATGACTTGCATGTTTTTTTCCTGATTAGTCATTTGTCTTTTTTTTGAGATGGAGTTTCGTTCTTGTAGCCCAGGAGGGAGTACAATGACACAATCTTGGCTCACTGCGACCTCTGCCTCCCAGGTACAAGCAATTCTCCTGCCTCAGTCAATTCCATGCCACTCATCCACCACCATGCCAGCCAATTTTTGTATTATTAGTAGAGATGGGATACCCACCACCATGCCAGCAAATTTTTGTATTATTAGTAGAGATGGGTTTTCACCATGTTGGTTAGGCTGGTCTCAAACTCCTGACGTCACGTGATCCATCTGCCTCGGCCTCCCAATGCTGGGATTACAGGCGTGAGCCACCGAGCCCGGCCTGTCATTTGTCTTTAAACTTACTATGTTTTGGAGTTATATTTCTTCCTTTTCATCCACAAGTATTTTATTCTTACACAGTCAAATTTATCAATATTTTCTTTTGTGGCTTTCGGATTTCAAGTCGTATTTAGAAAAACCTTCCCTAATTGTTGATTTTGAGTATATAAACCTGCAAGTCTGAACAGGATCTCAAAAGGGCATTCCATTTGTTACAGACAAATTGCAAAGTGTGCCACACTGCATCAGCACTATCACATGTAAGTAAAGCTGGCACCACAGCGGCAACACCATGCTGCTACCCCAACATGTGCTCTCAGTTGTCTCCAAAGTTGGATGTTTACATACAGCTTATGTTTTAAGACTCCTTAACAAACAGAGTTGCCCCAAAGGATACACCTATATTCCAATGTCTCAACCTTCAAACTGAACTTTAAGAAGCAATTTTCAAAATCCAGTAGACTCTGTAGAGCATGATTCTTGTGTACAGGTGATCAAACCTTAAGCTGCCATCATAAATCTTTGACTTTAAAGGTACTTCAAAGTACTTGAATATATAGGCATTTATCTATAACCAGAAAACCCCACTATTATTAAGTACATCAACTTTAAGATGTTCTACCTAATTCTTTCTTTCTTTTTTTTTTTTTGAGCCAGATTCTCACTCTGTCACCCAGGCTGAAGTGCAGTGGCACAATCTCGGCTCACTGCAAGCTCTGCCTCCCAGGTTCATGCCATTCTCCTGCCTCAGCCTCCCGAGTAGCTGGGACTACAGGCGCCCGCCACCACGCCCAACTAATTTTTTGTATTTTTAGTGGAGACAGGGTTTCACCATGTTAGCCAGGATGGTCTTAATCTCCTGACCTCATGATCTGCCCACCTCGGCCTCCCAAAGTGTTGTGCTTACAGGTGTGAGCCACCACGCTGGACCATAAATAGCTAATTCTTTACAGAAAATACATAATATCTTGATTCAAGCAAACTAAAAATAAAGTTAAAATGTGAATATGAACTAAATATTTCATAATATTAGATTTTTGTTCATTTATTTAATTTCTGAGTGGTAGTGGTAATATGGGTTTTTTAAATAGTTCTTAGCTGGTGGAGAAATATACTAAAATTTTATGGATAAAATGATATAATGTCTAGGATTTGCTTAAATATATCCAGAGATGGATGGACTTAAAAGGATACACTGTAAGTTAGTTTTTCTGTTACTTGCAGTTAAACACTTTCTAGCTGTTCTAATCTGTTATATAACATTTCATGTATAATAAATTTATGTTCTTCTCTGTGAAGCAATGCTAACATCTGTTGCTAACTGAAAATTTTCATTAATTTGAATTGGAGAACAAAATGCCATTTAAAAAAATTCTACCCATATTTCCTCAGCACAGTTGGATTATTTCACCAAAGTATCAGAAAGCTATTTAACACTAGTTTTAAAGTAATCCTTACAAAGTGAAATGAATTATTGTTGAATTAATAAATTCATTAATTAAAGACTAATTAATACTTTTTTTCCGGCCCTACTTCCACCACTGCCAATTGTACTTTTATTTAAGCTCATGACTTCTGTCAGTCATGAGTCCCAGCCTCCCTCGGTAAAATGGCAAATGCGCATATGTCAAGAGCTCTAACAACTGGCCAGACACAGGACATAGTCCCATAGCTGAAACTGCTCTTCTTCCCCCAAGGCCAGCTAAATTCAGTCTTAAAGGTCAGGTCAAAGCTTCATTCTCTTCAAGAAGTCCCCCTAAACTGGGCAAGATGCAAGACTTCCCATCTATTCCAAATGTAATCAGTTCCAGTGTGTATTCAAATAGAATTTTAGCTACATGTCAAAACTAAATATCACCCAATACTCACAGTAGGGAAAAGCCATCACCAAACTGTTTGTTATTTATTTTCACTTAAAAGTTAAACATCTGTATGTTTCAAGTAAAACAGCATGACTTGATTGAAAGAAATAGTGCTATAATGGACATGTAGCAGAGTATCTAGCACATTTGTAGGTATTTAACAAATATTTGATAAATTAATTTATTAAATGCACTAATTAATAGGTATTTAGAGTTCACAACAGATTTCATTTTATATCAGGAGCTTCTTTGGCAAAGCTCCTTTGCCAAGTGTTGACCGACACTTTGGTAAATAATAGTATCTACCTTGTAGGGTTGTAGTGAGGACTAAAATAAATTACAATATGCTGACAGGCGCAGGCACAGTAGTCCTTTTTTATTTATAGGGGATACATCTCAAGATATGATCTGGATTTGGTCCAGTCCAATAAATACTTTGGGGAAAATCACTTTCCCCCATAGAGTCTCTGTTTTCTCATCTGCAAAGTTGAAATAATGCCTACTTCATTGTAAAGGATTAAATGACATAACCTAAGTAAGAACACCTTTCCAATGTAAAAATGCCTTGCACGCTGGATGTTGTTATTCATTTTGTATCAATAGCTTCATTCATTCAGAATATACTCAGTTCATTTTTGCCTGCTCTAGGAACTGTGCAAACTCTAGAGGCAAGATATGGGAATTAATAATACACAGTAGCTACAGTTTAATACATTTGTATTTAGTTTTATTTTTAGAGACAGGGTCTCACCATGCTGCCCAGGCTACAGTGCAGTGGCTATTCACAGATGTGATTATAGAGCAATACAGCCTTGTACTCCTGGCCTCAAGCAATCTTCCCACTTTAGCCTCCCAAGTCGCTGCTTTTAGAGGTGCAGACCACCATGCCTAGGAACACATATTTTGTTCAGTATGTTATTTGTTGACTGATAAATTAATATTGCTGATAATATTTGGACTGGAGAACTTAGATCCAATTTGCAAGATATATAATATGCTGTATTTCATGTCATCATGATAGGCGTATGTCTTCCACCCCTCTGTGCACTCCAAATGAGTGCTCTCCTCTATCATAGCACTGAACATGCTGTACTGTCATCATGAGTTTACTTCCTGTAAACTCCCAACTCTAGACTGTGACTTCCTTGCAGGTAGACCTATGGTTGTTTTTTTCTTTGTATCTTCAGTATTGCACAGAGTATTGCATAAAGTAGGTACTTGGTAAACTTAGTGTTCTTACTAGCTAAGAACAACCAACTGAGCATGGACGTGGGGGAGAAGAAATGTCACAATTCAATTAAATCCTTCAACCAGAAACCTTGTGAACAACGTTCTCTTTTGTACTAGCACTTGGGTGTGTACCACCGCTCCTTACATACACAAGTATATACGTTTGCACGTAGGCTAACAGGTCAGCCCTTGCTGGGGACATTACATTTTAAAATATTAGGTAGCCATTTAGTAAATGACAATTTCTGATGTCCTAAACTTCCAGGAAGGGTTAGTATACCTCAAAGAAATAATCAGTGTAACCTTCCAACCAGTAAAATCAAGCCCCTTATATTCTGTTTAATTTCCTAGGAGTTTTTATATACATATATATGTTCAACACACATAGCCCCTCACACATATACCAGCACTATATTTTTTTACAACATAGAGTTTTCTAGGATTGAGTAGTTTTAAACAACAGTATTTTATTATTTTAAGCACACCCACTGTGGAAACATTCTCGGGGCTCACAGCTTCTGCTATTGGAACATTTGTTTTTTATTCTGAATATTTCAGCACATCTATTTACCTGGCACTATATTTAGTACCACAGTGCCAAGATGGCATATATAAAGATTCAATTGCAATTCCCATCTGATGTCCCTTCCCTCTCCTTTTTACCCCCTTTTTTATGTCCACACTCTGAATTCAGCACAAAGTTGGTGTGTTTAATTTAAAAAGAAGTAAAACGCTCCAGGAGACGCCTCAGACCACTGCAAATCACCTACTTTATAGAGGCAGTAAAATTGTGTATCGGATTAGAAGTGATGCTGATCTGAAATTTATGATAACTTTTAATGGCATTATAATTTTTTTCCCTGTGCGCTCCATAACTGCGTCGTTTCAATGCACAGTGCAGTGAGATGAAATTTGTAAGGGAAGAACATTACCCAGGCAAGCCCAAGGAAAAAAAAAAAGCCAGTGGAATAATGTAACAGCCCCACACAGGCAGATGCAAGCTATTCTTTCCATGCACTATGGAAAGGCAGAGGCACAAACTCCAAAACGACTCTTTGAAATTAAAGTCAACCCAGGGCCCAGAATTTGTTGATAAAACTAGGAAATGTGGCAGAAACAACCTCCAAAGAAACCTAGTGTAGGTGTCTTCCTGGTACCACCCCACCACTTCTGGGACTCTTCACATCTTTCAGCTGAGAGATTCCCACTTGGGCATCCTGAAGTAGTTTTCTGGGACAAACAGCTCTCCCCCAGGCTAGGTTTATTGCATACTTTTCCTTGGGACAGTTTAACTCCCCTTTTGTTCCAAAAGATCATGAAGGGACATTCTTGGTGTCACAGGCTGAAAAAACTTGTAAAGCACTGAGAAGTGCAACTGAGAAAATGATGTTGAAGGAGAGAAAACAGGGACTCAGTAACAGAGGGAGAGAGAAAAATAAGAGAACAGAATAATCATGTTCATATTAGGCTCTAATTTAAAATATGAGAGGAAATCTCTCCAAAAAAGCCACCAAAGGGGAAGCCTTCCTTTCAATGTCAAATCCCCTCTTCAACTCATTTCTTCGGAAGTCGTTCAGCCTCAACCTGAATACTTCCAAAGACAAGAGGCTCACTACCAATCAAGGCAGTTCCCAAATTTATTTATAAATTTATCAAATATATTTGGCATAGTGCCAGGCACTAAGTGTTATGCTATTGTTGAAATACTTTTAAAGCTCTTTTAAACAATAATAAGCATTATTATGTTTTCTGATTAGAGAAACAATATAGGTTTAATATAGAAAATTAAATCTCCAAAGTGTATTATATAAAACATCATCTGTGTAGTATTCTTGCCAAAACTGTTTAACATTAATCTAATAATGACAACAAAATTTGAAAATTATTCAGAGAGGACTGCTTTCAACGGTCCAAAAATGTCAACATTGTGAAAGAAAAAAAAGGTAGGACTATTTTAAAGGAAATTAGATACATGACAATAAATGTAATACATGAAACTCAATTAGCTCTTCAATGAAAATTAAAAGGTTACAATGGACATTTGGGGGACCATGGGAGAATTTGAAAACAGACTAGTTCTTAGATAAAATTACTAGATGAATATTAAATTTTGGTGTGTGATAATGTTACTGTGGCTTAGTAGGGATATGAACTTCTTCTTATAATACACATGCTGAAAGATTAAGGGGCAAAATATCAGGTCTGCCCCCTACTTCCAAATAGTGAAGCAAAGACAGATAAGGCCAACACCACAATATGTTAACAATTGGTGAATCTGGGTGAATAGTTAACAGGGATTCATTATCTGTCAACATTTGTAGCTTAGAATTTTTTCAGAATCAGAAGTTGGGGGAAAACATCTAAAAAACCGAATGCTGGTTATCTCTGGATAGAGTGTGTTTAATGTTTTTCTTATCTTATTCTATGTTTTCCAAATATTTCTGTAATAAGAAAGTCCTTGTTTTATATTGGATAAAAATGTGTCTATCCATGCAATTTCCTCCAACTCTGATCAGGGCAGCAGGATGATGCACCGGAAAGGGTAGGGCATAGGGCATCAGAAGGCCAGGTTCTTGCCCAGAACTTTGCATTCTGTGCTTGCTTCTTCATATGTAAAATCAACCCACCCTGTAGGGTTTTGGTGAGACTCAACATGGAAAACAAATAAGAGTTATTCTTTTTTAGACTGTTGCACTAATTTTCCCCAGTAATGGAGCTACTCATTTCTTAAACTTTTTACTCCACAAAGTTTCTTTTTTAAGGAACATTTTTTCCCATTGCCTTGAAGATATTTTCCCTAGGCCTTTTGACCGGAATTGAATTCAGAGGAGCAGATCCTCTCACAGCCATCTCTACGCCCTAAGCGATTAAACTGCAGATTATGCCAAGAATTTAACAGACATCCAGTTTCTAGCAAAGGTGGGGAAGCCCTCAACCCTGCACTTACTGGCCTCAGGTCCCATATTTCAAGCCTCGCCCTACAGAGTCTCTTTCACTGGCTGAGCTGCAGTGTTGGCTATAAAAGCTCTGCTCCTCTCTCCTGAGGAAGGAACTTACCTGGAAGCTCCTCTTCAGTTTACCCAAGATTTCTTGGAGGAGTAGCCTTTCTCAAGAAACTGCAAGGCTCCGCCTCTTCCTTTTCTCAGTGCCATCTGGTTCTGTCAGTCCTGTGGCACTAAGCAACAGGTCTCAACTATGTCTAGTGGAATGCCTTTACTCTTCCATGTTAAATTTGTGTGTGTTTCCTCTCTCGCCCAGGCTTTACAAAAACTGTGTTTTTTCCAATCCATTTCCCAGAGAATTCAAATAAGAGAAAATAAGAATATATCACAGCTAAGGAACATTTTGGTCATCTGGTCCTACTCCTTCATTTTAAGGAAGTGAAGTGAAACCAAGATCCAGAGGGGGAAAATCGGTTATACAAGGTTATTTAACAAATTCATTGTAAAACCTGAGTTAAAACTCTACATCTGACTTCCCATGATATACTCCTTCCATTGAACCATGTTGCTTTTTCCTTAGGGATCATACACACGGTCCTTCTGAGTATTCCAAGCTTGCCTAGGTGTTCTCTCTCTCTCTCTCCTAGTACTCAGGCTGAAAGTCTCTGTAGCAAACTTGTGGGTCATTAATTAAACACAGACTTAGAATGTGTCCTTGGTCATTATCCATCAATTCTCAAATGGTTGGGAAAGCAAATTCTTCTGTTTGATATCACCTATAATTTAGTCTTCACTGACCATGACCTTCTTTCTTTTAACAGACCAACATAGAAGAAGAAAATTCTCTCTCTACTCCCAAGACTTTCAACTGCCTACCCAGAATTTGCAAATCCTTCTGAACACCCTGTTTCCCTGTCTTCTTCCCAAAATGTCCTTCCCTCTTCCCAGCTTCCACCTGGTATTTCTCTTTATTCTTAGCTATTACCTTTTCTGAAGGACTTCAAGCACCTTCAGAAGTGGAACTGACCTGTAGCACTGAACTGTGACATTCCTATACCTCCACTATAACATCAATAACAAGTTTTCTTCTTCTGCAATTTTTGGTTTTATGTCGTTTTAACCCTGAACACCTTGAAGGCAAAGTTGCTGCCTTATTTGCTTTTGTCTCCCCAGCTCCTGGCACACAGTGGAGGGTAAATTATTATTTGGGAATGAAGGCATGCAAATCAGAAGACTTGGGAGGTGATGTGTGTTTGTATCTTAGAAGGCAGCCCACCTCCAGCTGAACCACATCCAGGTGCACATGCCACTGCCCTCACATCTCCCTCAACCTGCAAGACACACTATTTTCCTGGAGTAGTATATGTATTCCTGTCACCCCAATGCCTGCCTAGTGTTCCATGTGCCTCTGGAGGGGTGTTATTAGAGGGGCCAAATTCACTCTTCTTGCAAAGACTCTCACGCCTGTGTAGCTCTAATGGTGCAGAACTCCTTTCTCCACTGTCATGTGTCACCATCATTGATATTGATTTCCCTTCATCCTTACAGGCTCTGTTTCTTTCTAACGTTCGTATGCAGTCTTATCTACCATCCTCTCTGGAAAGCCAGCATTTACACCTTCAATACTCCACCGCAGAGAGAGTTGTTCTCGAGCAGTGAGGCCAACTTGGGCTGCTCGCAACAGACGTAACTGGGGAGGAAAATGCACTCAAACCAGCTTCATCCACTTGCCACCTGTGTGACCTTTGTTAAGTTCTTTACACTCTGTAACTCAGTTCCCTTTTCTATAAAGTATTTTTTGGGTTGCTATGGGCATTAAAAAAAGTAGTGCATGTAAAATGATTAGCACAATACCTGGCACATAGTGATTGCAAAATAAATGTTCGCTCTTATTACTGTTATCACCCTAAACAGAACACAAAGGTAGCAGACAACCTAATTCCCAAAAACATTATTTTGCTGCCCTCATTTTCTAAGGCTCTTCTAAGGCTCTAAGGTCTTCATAAACCTTAGATATATTCTTGAAAAACTGTGTTTTGGGCCACAACTCTTAGGGCTTTTTTTTTTTTTTTTTTTTAAGTCTTCTTGTTTCCTCCTGTTCACTTAGCTACTATCATCTTCTAACCTGCTGGGGGAGATCCCTTGCTCAACAAAAGATGTTTTTCTGAGTCTGCCCAAGAGGGAAAGTAAGGTAGAACAGGAAGGAGAAAGAGGGTCCAAATTGTAAAAGACAATTCAAAAGAGAAGAGTACTGTTGTCCAAAAGTGCCACCACATTCAACCTCCACTGCCCCTCCACAGATCCTGGACCAGAGCAAAACTGACCTTCCAGGTGGCTCAGCATCTCTTCCAAGCAACACCACAACTCCAATACTGAAAACCTCCTGTCCAGGCCCTTAAGGCCTCCCTGGAGACTAGTTAACGATGAGCCTGCACCTTGAGTTCACTCTGAATCACTCCTCTTAACCTAATTATATGCCTAGGGGGAAATTCAATGTATTTGATCAAGTCTTGCCAGTATTTTCTTTGTCTAACCCCATTAGTCTCATTGATAGGAAGGGTTCCTAAAGCAATTAAGGCAAGTGCTATCCCCTGAGGGCTCTGGAGTAAATATCCCTTCCCCACTCTTCTCAGAGCCTGGTTACCCCCTGTAATAAGCACAAGCAGGGCTGTGCAGAGAGACCTTCACAGAGGCACAGTGCCCTTTGGTGCCAGCAAATTGCATCTGACCTCACTTCAATTAATAGTGTTCAGAAACTAGGGTATCTCAGCTAAGAAATGTGGAAGGAAGGCTGCTGTGATATTGTTCCTCACAATTTCCTCTCCCAGGTGTTCACTTTACATACTATTACATTTTATTCAGTCCTGTTACTATCTCTATCCACCTAGAACTCCAATGACCCACAAAATGCCGTCAAAGTCATTGGCCCATTTTGGAAGCCTCTAGTAGCCTATTAGAAATGTCAGTGCACACTCAACAAGCAGCCAGATCCAAATGCGCTGAGGCTTAACCTCATTAGAATGTTTCCACGACACAGGGTCAAACTTATCTTGCCACGGACTTTCTTCCTCTCACCAATCGCTGAGAAACCATTTTCTTTCTAATTAATTTCATCTAGATGAAACCTGCACAAATGTCAGTGCAACAAATTAAGACGTATTGATTATTGACTTTTTAAAAATAGTTAATGGTTCTGTCCAAAGATGGAATATTTTAGGGACATCAGCAAGACATTTTAGCTTAGGCTGGTTTTGGTTTTTTGAACAATGAAAATATGTTGTAAGCATCTTCCATAGCCTCATCACTCATTTTTCATCTGAAACTTTATGCTTTTTTACAGTCACAAATTACAAATCACTAGAAAACTGCATCTTATAGTTTAATGAAAGGACAAGTGCTAGTCGGGCATTTATATTTCACATATGGTACTCTGAAGGTTGTCCATTCTTGTTCCCCTTTTCCTCTCCCTTCAAACATCAGTAGAACGCTAAATGTGTTCACCATAACTGTTGCTAGCAAAAAAGAAAAAAAAAAGATAAAACTCAAGTTTCTTATCAGAAAGCTTGTTTGCTTGTTGTTTCAAGGTGGAAAAGGGTGAATGCCTTGACCTAGCCCAGGGGTTCCTGGCATGCTGTCAATCACTCACCACGCTTTACCCAATCTTACTGTGTCCTAGGGTAAAGGTCAGAGGGGAATGCCAGACTTGACTGCTACTCTAAAGAAGATGTAATCTAGCTCAGCACATCTTCATAGGCATAAAAAACTGTGAACTATGAAGCTTTCTATGCAATACACATGGTACAACCCACATCCAGTACCACATTTGATTTATAAACTTTCTGTAAAGTAGCATGGGATCTGTTTACTGGTGGCAAAACAGGGCAAAAGAAGGAATTTTATTAAAAATCATGTTGGCAACAGGAACTAAAATCAAACTTCCATTTCTAAAATACTTAAACTAGCCCTTTTTGTAACATGCTATTCAGCTCAAGAGCTTTTATTTTACCAATTAAGTAGGTCAAAAGACTACAAGTAATGTTTTCTAAAAGAGAGGGAGTCAGGCTCATATTTTGCACAGGTAAATTGCTTCAGGGAAGAGATTTATAACCTTTTATTTTCTTCTATCCTACTCAAATATTTTAATTTATCAGAAATGAAATTATTGGCACATGAAAGGGAATATCTCAGTATAATTGCTTCCTATATTCATTCTGAAAGTGTAAATATTCAGTCTTCATCTATCAAGACAGATCCATGAAGGCGATCATAGAGATCATCTACTTTATTCCATCGTTTTATAAAAAATAATTGAAGGTCAGAGAACTTGTTACTTGTGCGAAGTCACATAACTTGAAGCAATGTGTGTATATGTGAAAGGATTTTCATCTTGTTGTTCAATAAATGTATTCACTATCATTGTGTCCAGATCTACATATCAGTTAAAGGTAAGCATGGATGTTTTTAAAAAGGTACCCAGCTAGGTAATGTCAATAGCCAGAGAATAAGCAAATCCAAGGTAGGAACAAAGCTGGGGAGAACTCACCATATTCAGCCTGGGCCTGAGAAGACCAAAGGGTGTGAGATCCATAAGTAGACATGCCCCACACCCTGAAATAGAGCGGCCCCAGTTGAGGTATACCAAAGTTACAGCAAGCCACAGGACACATTATCATATGGGCCAGATGAAAGAATGAGACCTAGCAAATCTCTCAGAGAGATCTTTCATCTTAAAGGAGATTTTAGAAATGAAGACATAGGAATAGAGCTAAAGAGTGTGATAACTGTATCACTGCAACAGGGGAATGGACCAGTTGATCTTGACATCTCTGGAGGCTCCAGAAGACTTTCATTGTGTGATTTATTTTTATGTTTGTATTTATGTTCTGTCAACAACCCCATAGGCTCTGGGATTGCTTTAATGAATAAATGATAAGTTTAAAAATGATAATGGTGTCATCAGGAGCAGCAACCAGTGCTGGTTTATGGCTAGGTCTTAATCTATGCCACAGAATTGGACACAAAGGACAAGTCCTCTCATTCCAATTTGTCATGGCCTGTGAATGTGGAAGCCTCAGCCTTCACCTCAGGCAAAGCAGGCATCATTAGTTGTGTTGGTTCAGATGGCCAACTTATTTGCATTCTTATTTTTCTCCTTTTAGAGATTGTCTTTATCATATAAATAGCATATCTTTTTAGCAAGCATATAGTAGTTGCAGAAATGAAAGCATTGGTTCAGGAAAGGAAATTGATGCCAAATATCTTGATGAAATATTCATTGTAATTTATCTAAAAATTTTAGGATCGAAATCAGGTTCAAATTTATCCGCAATAGGTGATTGAGTACTAACCCAAAAAGCAATGAGTTACCATAAAATTTTTATTTAATTTGTAAGTGGGGAGCTTTGTTGTGATGCTAACTTCAGTTGTACTAACATGTTGGCTGGTCGCAATGAACCCTACTGTGTCAGAAAAGGTATTTGCCATCAACTCCCTTTCTTGAGCCAATAATTTTATTTCTTCGCATACTATGCACTTACTAAATAGACATGCAATTTGTATAACACAAATAATTTATAAAAGAAAACAAATAAGAATGTGAGTAAGAGATTTGGCAGTTCTGACCAAAAACAGCTAATCAGTGGCACTAAGAAGATATAGTACACGGGAAAAATGATAGTGAAAAGTGTGTCTCTGGTATTTAATTATCCCAATTGTGCCTAACAGACAGCATCCAGGCATGTAAACAGAAAAGGGAGACTGACTAATTAAACCCACCATTGTGATCTTTGAGAGAAGAAAACTAATACAAACTCATAGGAGTGATCTTAAAATGAAGATGAGGCACCAATGGTACTTCATAAAGCTTCTTGAGGTGATTTATCTTGTAAATTGATATCTTGTACACTTTAACATCTTTATGGGCCAATGGCTGTATTTTGTCCTCAGTATGAATTTAAAATTTAGGTATTTGTGCTGAATAGAACCATAAGTCCTCTCACTGAGAACAAGTCAAAAAAGTGGAGTATGTGCTCTGCAAGGTCTTTTGCTCTTCCTGTGTAGTCTGCCAAAGAACACTAGCAGAGTTATGCGTAAAGCTGAGGTTAAAAAACATAGGCTGATAGGAGTTAAGAATACGACACATTCAGAGAAAATAAGTCAGAATGTGTTGAAGGCTGGCTGGGCAAAACTTACCATAAAGTTTCAGCACCTTGTAAGACTGCGTTTTACGCCAACACTAATTTATATTTGGATTGTCCATCGCTCTGGCTGCCTGAACCAACATCCCTCCCATTGGTAAGGAAGGGTATCTGAGAGCTGACATGAGCTTTATGTCACCAACCACTTGGCTCCCAAAGCTCCCTAAACCAATTACAAGAGCCCATGGCAGTTGCAAAGGAAGGCAGAGTAAGAGGAGCTGCTCTAGTGGGATGCGGTGGCTCACGCCTGTAATCCTAGCACTTGGGAAGGCTGAGGCGGGCGGGTCATGAAGTCAATAGTTTGAGAGCAGCCTGACCAATATGGTGAAACCCTGTCTCTGCTAAAAATACAAAAATTAGCCAGACATGGTGGTGTGCCCCTGTAATTCCAGCTACTCAGTAGGGTGAGGCAGGAGAATTGCTTGAACCGGGGAGACGGAGGTTGCAGTGAGCCGAGATCGCGCTGTCACACTCTAGCCTGGGTGACAGAGCAAGCTTCAGTTTCAAAAAAAAAAAAAAAAAAAAAAAAAGGAGCTGCTCCTACAACCACAAATTCCTGGAGTAGAGATCTCCTATTTTGTCTGCTCATTGGCCAACCATGAAAGATTTCTATTTGTTGTTTACCAAGGTTTTGAAGTCTTGTTTTTTTGGTGGTGGTGGTGGTGGTGGTGGTGGTGGTGGTGGTGGTGGTGGTGGTTTCGTTACTGGTTTGGTTTGGTTTGCCTTTTCATGAATAAATATTAAGTGCATGAGTTAGGATTCTTTTGGTGTCACAAGAAACAGAAAATTCAACCTAAGTTGACTTAAGCAAGAAGGGGATTTGTTAGTGCAATAACTTAAATATCTGAGTTCAAATATGGTTTGATTCTGTGACTCAAATAGTCACTAGGACACGTCTGTCTCTCTCTCTGTCTCTCTCTTTCTCTCTGGCTCTCTCTCTGGCTCTCGCTTTCTCCATCCCCTCCACCCGCTTCAGCTCTGTAATTGGGCTCCCTTTACAGAATGTCATTTGTAGTGGCAACATGTTAACTACAACTTTAGTCTTACCTCCTCTTGGGTTAAAGTCTAGTGGGAAAAGCTGCAGGCCCAGCAAAAGTCACTGGGTCTCATTGGCTTTGCTAAGGTCGTGTACCCAGTTCTGAACCCATCTGTGGCCAGGAAAAGTCAATGCTCTGCTAGCTGAAGATGAGCCATAAATACACCCAGGACCTAGGATATGATTGCTTCCAACACTACACAAACCACCTTGAGAGTGGGGGACAGATGGTTTCCTACAGAAAAACCTAAGTATCATTACCAGAAGAAGGATAAATGGATGTCCAGCTGCAAACAATGAATGCCCATTATATCAGGTCTTATCTCTCACAGTCTAGGCTCAATGGAAACAGAGTGTCTTGTATTTCTTTGGGTCACCCAGAGAATGCCTAGTTTATATTTAAAAAAAAAAAAACTGGTATTCAATAAGTATGATGGTTAATTAATTGATTAATTTAGCCAAATTGGGAAATCTAACATTAGAAATCACTCTGGCATTTACTCAAATCCCTTCTGCTAACTAGACAATGGCTACACTTCATTCCAGAAAACTTAAGTTGCCAATGCTGTCTTCATTCATAGCTGTCTTCATTCATAGAACTACCTTTTATTTGATGAACGAACCATGCTGTGACTCTGCCCTGTGAAACACTATTAACAGTAACGATCCTTAACAGCACCATCTTAGGGTTTTACATATACTATCTCACATAAACCTCATGACAACCCCGTAAGGAAAAGGCAATTATTATCCCTATTTTAGAGATATGGAAAATGAGGCTCAGAAAAGTCAAAAGACCTGCCCAAGGTAACATAGCTAGTAAATGGCAGAGTTAAAATTTGAACCCAAGTCAGTCTTCCCACTATCTATGTTTGGTCAAATCAGACCATGCTGCAAAGCCCGGCTTAAATGCCACCACCTTCAGGTCCTCCCAGCTGGAATCAGCTAACTCTTTCACACCACTTGGTGCTTCTCTTACAGCCCTTATTTTCTTTTGACTTGGATAATTACATATTCACTCAATTCTGCCATTCTCAGTGTCCCTGAAAACAGTAAACAGCAGGAAGCAGAATCAGAAAGGCAGCATCACGAAAGGGAAAAGAGTAGCAAGATGTGCTTCCTGGTCCACCTGCTACCCCAGCTCCAGGCCTCCCACTTTTATTCTGCTGAGGCCAAGGCAGGATCTGGTTTCAAACCAGATGAGCCTCTCCACTGCCAGATCAGTCTTCCACATGGTCTTTTGAGCATATTGTTCCCCAAATCAAACCTTTCAGGTAAAACTCTATTTACAAAAACGCTGACTATAGTTTGTCTATTTGATTTTTTATGATATTTCATTGAAGTGTTATTTTCCTGATTTCTGAGGTTTTTGGCACCCCCTTACATTTTGCATCTGAGGCAGATGACTTTCTTCCCTCACCCTAAAGGTGACCGTGTTCAGGAGCTCTTGATTACAGAGCAAAGCCTGAAACACTTCACATGATGGTCAAGGCCTCCACAGGCTCCACTCCAACAAACTAATTGTCTCACTCACTGTCCCTTTTCTCTCCCCTTCACCCAACACAGAAAGTTTTGATCTACTCCCTCCCTCAAAAGACACCTCCTGAACCTCTGACAGGCTCCCTGTCTTTGTGCTCAGATCCTACATTGCCTCCACGCTGGCCCAGGCCACGTAGGCCAGCCCAAACTCACTAGCTTCAGAAGCAAGTTTTAAACTTCTTAAGACCAAGAGCTCTTTTAAAATTATTGTTCCTTTCATCCTCTCTTCCACTCCTCACCGGCCGCCCACACACACCTACTATTAGATAACTGAGTAAATGCCCAATAAATCAATTCCTTTGTTTAATGTTTCAACAAACTCCAGTTTATTCCCACCTGCTAATCAGCTTATTTCATATGCATGGCGAGCAGAGGCAGTGACACAGGCAAGTGAGCCAGGGAAGTCCTCCTCCCTGGTTCTCATAGAAGCCCCATAGTGGACAGGAAGTGGGCTTTGGAGGTGGTAAAACCAGGGGGGCAACAACCTCAGGGCCCCACAGGGAGAGGTGGAGCAGCTATGAGACTGGAACTTATTCTGATTTTGCCTCTCATATAACCTTGACTCTTAGACACCTCTCACCCCAAAGGGAGCTCAGACGGCTCTGGGTTTCAGCTCAGTATAGAGAAAGAAAATGCTCCTCAAGGGAGACCTGGCTTTGTCGACTAGAAAAAAATAAGTTTCAATACAATAAGTAAATATTTGGGTGCCTAAAAACAATCATCATTTAAGTATGTGGCTAAGGTCATTTATTTTAAAATGTGTGACCAGAACTGGAAATTGATATTTTTGTACAAAAATATTGGTTGCCAAGTTTAACCTTTTTATTTGTTCACTCAGTGAGTATCTTTTATTGCCTACTGTGGGCTAAGTACAAAAAATAGAATGATGAACAAGACAGACATGGTTACTAGACTCTTGGAGCTTTTATCATACATTGTTTATCATGTATGAGAATTTCATAAATTACTTTGGAGCTCTTTAAATCAACAAATAATAACTGAGCTCATAATTAGTGCCTAGTCTAGATGGTTAAGGCACATTGGTGAGGCCAGGCGCAGTGGCTCACGCCTGTAATCCCAGCACTTTGGGAGGCCGAGGTGGGCAGATCACGAGGTCAGGAGATCGAGACCATCCTGGTTAACATGGTGAAACCCCGTCTCTACTAAAAATAAAAAATAAAAAAAAATTTGCCAGGCGCTGTGGCGAGTGCCTGGAGTCCCAGCTACTTGGGAGGCTGAGGCAGGAGAATGCCATGAACCCAGGAGGCGGAGCTTGCAGTGAGCCGAGATTGTGCCACTGCACTCTAGCCTGGGCGACAGAACGAGACTCCGTCTCAAAAAAAAAAGATATATTGGTGAGTAAAATAGACAAAGATCCCTACCTTCAGAGAGTTTATAGTCTAGTTAGGTGTGACAACAAACACAATAAATAAGTACTGTATAACCTATATTAGAAGAAACAAATATATGGAAGGAAGAAAAAGTAAGGCAAGACAGGAATGTGTGTCTGGAGCTTTTGGGGAAACCCAAGGAATCCAGTGTGGCAGGAGTAGAGTAAGTGAGAGGGAACAGAGAGAAAGTGAGAGAATTTGAGAGAAGTAACAATTCAGATTGTATAGCTGTGGGACCATTGAAAGGACTTTAGCCTTTACTCCAACTGAAAAGGGGAGCAACTAAGGGTTTTGACCAGAGGAATGATATGATATACTTTTAACTATTCTCAGTCTATTCTCAGAACAGCAGACAGAGGACAGAAGAAAGAGTGGAAGCAGGGAGGCTGTTAGGTAAAATACTGCAGTATCCAAATGAGAGAAGGGAGTGACTTGAACCAGCACGTTAGCAATGTAGATGCTAGGATGGGGTCAGATTCTGGATTTATTTTGTTGCATATTGAGGATAAGAGTAGTCTAATCTCTTATATTTGTGATAGAGACCAAATAAAATTAAACAATAAAGAGTTTATAACAGTGTCTGACACATAGTAATGCTTAATGAACAACATTATTATTATTATTATTATTCATAGGCCATTTGTCACTGGCTCTCTGTAACCCTAGAAGTGAAAATAACACTCTCATATGCTAATAGAAAGTCTTGAAAATGGGATTTGAATCTGGACTCAAAGTGGGTCCTTTTCGCCACAATGTCTTTGCTTCAAGACCAAAGACAGCCACAACCACCCAAATCGTATTGTGCCTATGTCAGCATGGATCTGTCCTGATCTCCCAGCCCTGACATTCTCACTCACTCTACTCTTCCTTGCCTCACAAAACCAAGGCTCTTGGAATGAACGCAACCTCCTCTCATGTAAGGGAGCACTTGATACCTTGTGCTTGGGTAACAAATACCTTTTCATTTCCCTTTAGCCTGGGTCGGGAAATGGGACCAGAAGGGGATATTCATCTTGGGGGAGAATCTGGAGTCCTGGTAGCCCATTGGGCCAATGCTAAGGGACCCATCTGCCTTGCCATCGGAGTTCTGGTAAACTCCAGAGGGGAAAAAAAAAAAAAAAAAAAAAACATGGAAAAGAGCTCATCTCACTGAAACTGAAATGCAGCAACCTCCTCAGTCTCAGAAGAGGCTGAACGAGAGAGTGCAGTCAAGTGGAATGGTTGGAGTATACTTTAGAGAAATTTCGCCAAAAGGGAAAGTGGAGATGGTCTCTTTTTTTAATTCCCTACCAAAAAAAAAAATTCTGCAGAACTTAAAACTATTTTAATCAGCTGAAAAACATACGTGGGCTTTACAGCTCCAAGACAGCTTGCACAGGCCCCGATAAATGCCTATCGCTCATTTGCATACGCTAACAGCTACACTTTAATCAGCCTCCTAATCCCTGATGGTATTAATGAATTTTTTTATGCTTTTTTTTTTTTTAGTATCATGTTTGCTAATTCAGAAATGATCAGCGGCTTCTGTGTGCCTTTTTTTATGCAGGAAATAATGGGTGAGCTGGGTACTCCTGTTATCCCACTCTCACAAATAATTAAGACTACAAAGGGTACAAATCAGTTTGAATGCGGTGCACAAAGGCACGAGCTCAGCAAAGGCCTTTCTCTGTTTCTGTTTCTCCCTCCCCCACCCCCTATTTTCTCCCTTTTTCATTTGTTCCTTTCTTTTGACAAGAGGTGGTTTCCAAAGACACCTGGGCAGGCAAGGCACTGGCCTATTCAAAATATTAATTCCCTGCCTCGCTCCACCCCCATCACCACCACCAGGGCCTGCAGAATGATGTGAGTTTTCATCTCAGAGGATTTGGATTCCTCTCAAGACTGGTTTTCAAAGCACTAACTGCAGTGGAGGAAAACAGAGAGAGAGAGAACTTTCTGAATGGTGTCTCTCCCATATTTCCCACCCTCTTTCTTTGTTCATCTTCAAGTAAGAACCTGCTAGGCCTGGTGCTACCATGATCAGGGAGATGAAGAAAGTATCTTCTTCAGCCCTAGGCCTTACTCCAGGGACCTCAGGAGAGTTTGGCACGCAGCAGGCCAGGCCAGCCAGGACCAGAGAGCTGGGGGCAGGATCCCAGTGGTTCATCTAGCAACAGAACCTCCAAATAAGGCCAAGATTAGACGTTTTAGGTCTCTTGGGAATCAAAGAGAGACAGCATGAAGGGGTTAGTGCTTGCTCCTCTGAAGAAATGAGAGAGGCTAGCATTGACAATGGAAATTCACAAGTAATTCAAAGTGTATTAGCCAACATGGTTACCTAACAGAGAATAGATTTGGGTTTTAAAGGCTCAGTCTGCCTGCTCATATCACTAGTGCTGGACAGGTGACGGCCCAAAATTACCAGCCAGAGAAAGGAGGAGGAGGTGCTAGCCCTGGACAACCTGCACCCTAGATAGTGAACTCTCAAACAGCGACAAATGGGCTAGAAAATATAGACACAATCTGATCCATATATATCTATAAGTAAATTAGATGGTAAAACTGCTATGTAGTTTAACAAGAAAAATAAACTGCTGAATATCGAAATTAAATGTCCAAAGCACTGCTAGATACTTATTTTTTAAGGTTTGAGGAGGGGTCATGCCATTCAAATATTTCAGTATATATGCCTATGTGTATATATATATATATGATTTTTAAAATGTCCTTATTCAGAAGAATGTTGGGAGAAGTGATGAGACCACCAACTTTGCAAAATCCTTTGCACTGCAACAAGGATAAAGTATTGCATGACTATGTGCTGAGCATCAAATCAGTGGCCTCCCGTTCTCATGCAGCGGCCATCTTATCACCTGGCAATCTCCCACTAACCTGTAGTCGTTGGAAAATGGCTTGGACTTCCAGACACCTGAAAAGTACAAACACCTTAATTTTGACTTCTGGTCTGTCTTCTTCTAGTTTAATGTCTTTTCTGTATTCCCAGTAGAACATTCTCTGGCAGACAATAGACACCCAATAAATGCTAAATTGAATGACTTCGGGGTGCCATGACTAACACATTGTTGGGCAACTATTGCTGACATTGAACTTATCATCTGCTTTAATTGTATGAAGAAAGTTCAATCTAAGAATATAATCTGATGTTAAGTTTATCAGAAATTTAATAACACATTTTGCCAAGATGGAATTATATTCTACTTTTTAACTCATGAGAATTTAGAGACTCTTTATCCCATTTTATTTCATTTACCCCATTCTCCCTTAGCTTGACCCACCCTTAGGCCATTTAACCCCCATCCAACCAGCCAGCCATAGATCTGTCAACAAATCTGTGCTGGGTGTCTGTTTTCCCCATGTCTTCGGCATCTAAAACTAGAAGGGAGTGGAGAGGAGAGAACACCAGTGATGCCACTGGTTGGCCATTCCGGAGGAGAGTGTGCGCTATCAGGGGAGCATTGTTTAACATTTGATCTTTCCTTTCTTTGTAGGCATTAGTTACTTATGTTATTGTTTCCAACGGCAGTGTTTAACCCTTGTTCCTCATTAGAATCACTTTTTTAAAAATGCCTTTAGTATATCTTACCATTGAAAATTCTGACATAATTAGTCTAAGGTAGGCCACTTGATATTGGCAGATTTAAAACGTGACCAGGTGATTCTAATGCACAGCAAACCAGTATCCTACAGCAAGCAAACCAACAAATTTCAGTGGATTTGTTTTAGTAACATATATGCCCAACTTCATTAATTTTTTATTTCCAAAAGTGCCCCAAATCACGCATTTAGCTTTGTGAAGCACTGGAGGAGCCTCGAGGAGCCATCTATGATTTTGATGTTATTGTATGTGTCGGAAAGCCATGCTTCTCCGAGGAGCCCACATCAACAACACAATAACTATTTATGCTCCTTCATATCTGAAAACCAAAGCTCTTGAAGAAAAAAATTTGCTTCTCAATATAAAATCTTGAGGGCAA